>NW_026623541.1:681352-730410 GCF_030028575.1 Malurus melanocephalus
AAAAAAAAAAACCCAAAAAAACAAGAAAACAAGAGAAAATACAAGGACAAATGCTTGCCATGCACTACCAAGCAGACAGATGCCTTTGAGCAAAGCCTCCTCTGGAAAAACTTCCCTCGTTCCCTCTCCCTAGTTTTATTCCTGAGTGTGATGTTATATGGCACAGAATATCCTTTTAGTCAGTTTGGRTCATCTGTCTCAGCTGTGGTCACAAATCTAAAAAAATGTCACCCCAAGAGCTGCTGGGAAGAAAAATAAGTCCATCCAGTCAGAACAAATTCACCTTTCCACTACCAAAATTGAGCTCTTGCCCTGTGCAATTCACACTGATCCTGGCTAGAAAGGGAGCATGTGCTGTGATTGTTATGTTTACTGTCTCTGACCTGATGGGAAATCTCTCAGCATTTGTATGGGCTAGAAGTCAGATCCTCCTCTTCACTACAAGCACAAAATATTAGAAGTCTTTTCTGAGGTGCTTTTTAGAAAAATCCTTCTATTTTGCTGACAGGCAATGTTAATCAAAAAGAATTCTAGAAAACTGACTTGGCTCAAAAATTCTATTGGAAGTTACTGCTTGCACTTGATTTTATTTATTTTTTTTTCATTTAACTTTAACCATATTTCCCATTTTCATTTTTGTGCAGAAAGAAACATCTTCTGCAAAAGCTGTAGCCCTTGACWAGAAGTCTGGGTTTGGCTCTTAAATTATCTAGGTGTGAATCGCAGAAGTGGGTGTGTTACAGCAAAGAAATCTCCAGGTTAATCTCTGCTCATGTTCTGTTTAAATATAATCTGATCGATTCTGATTTGGGAACTTGTAATTAATTATTTGGTTTATTTCCCTCTTCTTTTTCAGTCCAAAATTACACACGAATATTCAGAAAGTTTTAATTATTTTCATTTTCTGAAATGGATGTGGCCATCAGTGCCCACTGTCCTGACCACACTCCCACTGTTTCTGCATGCACGGGGTAGTTTTGGTTACTAACAGAACTTCTGAATGATTTTTGCAAAAATAGGCAACATGTCCTAAGGCAGGCATATAAGAGGAGAACTTTCTAACATGTCCTKTGTTCTAACCATGTAAAAGTATCTAAATATATGAGCGGTCCAATAAGAGGCTACTGTTGTTTCTCCTTGGAGGACTGGTTAAGTTTTGAGTGCCAAAGAAGCAGACACAGAGAGGTGTGACCAAGCTATGGACCAGATACCTGCACCCTGGAAAAGTGTTCTTGCTAAGAACATYGAGTTACATCTTGGATGGGAGAAAATTTGGTTTGCTGAATACTTGCCACTTTGTGAGCCCAAATAAGCGTAATTTCATTTCTCTGAGTTTTAACAAAGCTGCACGTGTGGCGACATCAGRGAGTCTTGCAATGAGAATGTAGCCCTGAATCATTTCTTTCCAGATTTCTGTACTTTGGCTGCTTTGAGAGAAGCCTCACTACCTCTTGAGCATTAGTTGCTATCTAAAGTGTGTCACTTTAAGCTGGAAAATGTCTAGTTGCTGGTAGGACTATCAGACATTCCCAGGTCCTTCCAGCAAAGCAGCTCCTGAGTCATTACCATGGCTTATTCAGGGTTGATGTTTGTCACAGCTCAGTGAGTCTGCTGTGCTCTAAAGGGGATTTGAACAAAGCTTCCTCTCAGAAACCAAAACATGTAACAACTACAAGTTAGAAGAGCATCTGTGCATGAATGGAGCTCATTCTCTCTGAATGACGTTCCCAAATTTCCAGTCACCTTTCTGCACTTTCGGACAAGATCGAAATATATGAGTGGGTCCCACAGTGCTGCTGCCTCTGCCCTCACTCTCCTCCTTTCACAAATGTCACATGTGGCATACAGAAAAAGAAATTTGCTTAATGCAGTCAGCTTGAGCTGTAGTCAGCTYAAAAGTATGTGTCAGCAGCATCTCGGGCACTTTATGAAGAGAGAGAAGTACAACATGAGCGCTGAGTAATACTGAAACTTAAATAACAAAAAATAATACCACATGTTCTGGTAGCACGCTTTGCAAGAGATGTACCCAGTGTTTCCTGCTAGCAGCTCTATATCTTTCAATTTGACTTTCCAGGAGGAACAAAACTCCAGAGAAATCTGTGTACAGACATCTGCACTTTCTTGGAGAGCAAGCATAACAGTATGAAGTTTTCCTGAGTTGCCAGGAAAGATGAAGGAAAAGATGGAAGTGTAAACTAAWTGTAAGATTCTGAACTGATAGTTTCCCTCAAACGCATCTTTTCATGTGGTAGTGACCACAGGATTTCTTTCTAGGATTTGACTGGGGAAAGAGCCCTTTCCAAAATTAAACCTTGCTTGGGGAACCTCTTCCTCTTTTATAACAGCTGAGCACCAGAAACATTCAGAATTACTTGCCTCCTAACTGATGGGGTTTTTTAAACACTGCAAAACTTTCAAAGAAAAATATATTCTGGGCTGATAAGAACAGGCTTAATTCCCTTTGAGCTCTCAGGATGTGATTGTTTACATTCCCCTTCAAAACCAGAAAGACTGTCTGGCAAAWATTCTGAGCTTTTCTGCAGTTAAATAAAGGTCTCAAGACAAAAGAAGTAGGATGTGATCTTACCTAAACAAATATACAGTAAAAGAATATAATAAGAACTGAAAAAAAGAGCATTCTGAGAAACTAGAGACGTGTACTGACTATCTCCCTTCAAATCATGAGTGTATGTGTAAGTGGGCTCTTCTCTTGTGCAGGCTAAGTTCTGAGCTAGTGTGCCTGTTCAGGGCTTTTTGATTTTGGTTGGGGTTTTTTTCAATATCTGATAAAACATTGAATTCAGAGTAATTCAAGCAGCAGTTGTAGTCACAACTATTCTGAGTATGAACTCAAGTACAAAATGGAAGGCTAATGGTTTGGAGAGGAGATTGGCAGCATATGTCATAGGATCATGTGATGTGCTGTTACTGCTCCAAGGATCTCTACACTGAGAGGTTCAAGCCCACTGCTCTGTTGCTCTCAATTGTTCCAGGCAAATAACATCATGATTCTCCCAGAAGCGCAAAAAATTAGAAAAGAATTCTTAGGTATAGTAGCTTTTTTGCCAATATACAAGTGGCAAGTCTCAGTCATCYGAGCAGAAGAGCTCACCTTTCCTTGTGTGAGTGTAGAAAAATCCCAGTGTAGTATGGGTGATGATTTTTATTCATGTATATATACATGAATATATCATGTATATCATGTGTATATATATCATTCATTCATGATGATTTTTATTCCTCATTAACAAAAATTGCAAATTTTTGTTCCCTCAGAACATGACTGGGGATAAAACCAATATCTCATTAAATATAGCTGAAATATGGAGTACAKATTTTCTGATGTGGTGACTCAGAGACATCACATTAAAAAGAGGACCCAATCCCAAATATCCCTTTAAAACCTGATAATGAAATAATGCATTTAACTGATTAAATGCTTGAATAATACAGAGAAATGATGTGATAGGACAGAGATGGAGAACACCTGTCAACTGCATCTGACAAAGCAAGATGTGACTTAGATATGTAAAGTTCAGGTGTGAAGTGTGAAGGATTTCATGTCTGACCAATTTTTATTCTCAGCAGAATGCAACTTCAAACTATTGATCTCCTGGAACTGCTTCAAAATCAAGACCCAGTAAGTTTCTGATATAAAAAACATTATCATTTTCCACATCAATTGTCCAGTTTAATTCTCTACTTTCACACTTAGCCATATCCCAAGCTGTAAGCTAATTACAARACCCAGTTGTTCCTAAAGATACCATCTCTGCTTCAATGTCAGCTCTGCTGCTGCTGTTATTAGGCCCATATTCTCCCTCCTTAGTGAATCTCTCTCCTACATACCCACATTTAGATGTAAAGATAAGGAAAAAATCAGCTACTCACTGTTTCATCAAGCTGGTCTAACAGAGGGTTCTTCTTCTTAGTGAGTGAAGATATATCTGAAAATAGGAAACAGCACTTCCTGTGATATATTGCAAAATGAGGGTAAGTTTCTYCTTCTCTGAAAAAGCTTGGTTTCCAGGCTGAGGTCAGAACTGGTGGATGAACACTTTATGGGTTCCTTCTTRTTCTGCTCCAGCTGGAACTGGAGCYGTCATTTTCTGAACTACYCCATCTCTAAAAGGTTCATACTGGCTGCTTAAATTCAATAAAATCCCATTCTCAGGTAAATAAGTATTTCTACCTGCTCTTAAAACTTCTAATCTCAATTTACTCGCTTCCAGTTTGAGTCCTTTCCACCTTGTCCTGTCACTTCATGCCTTTGTAAAAAGTCCMTCTCCCTTCTTTCTTGAAGGCCCCACTTCAAGTACAGGAARGCTGCAATTAGGTCACCCTGAAGCCTTCTCTTTTCCAGGCTGAACAAACCCAATTTCCTCAGCCTTTCCTCCCAAAAAATGTGTTCYATCCCTCTGACCATCTTGGTGGCCTTCTCTGGAATCGCTCAAACAGATCCCTGYCCTTCCTGTGCTGTGGACCCCAGAGCTGGATACAGCACTGCAGGTGGGRTCTCACCAGAGTRCAGGAGCAGAATCCCCTCCCTTGCCCTGCTGCCCACACTGCTTTGGATGCAGCCCAGGATGYATTTGGCTTTGTGGGCTGTGAGTGCACATTGYTGGATCATGTGCAGCCTCTCATCCACCAGTACCCCCAAGTCCTTCTCCCCAGAGCTGTTTTCCATCTGTTCATCCTGCAGTCCGTGATGCCAGCAGCTTCCCTGACCCATGTGCAGCACCCTGCACTTGGTCCTGTTAAACCTCTTGAGACTCCTGTGGTCYCACTSCTCAAGTTTGTCCAGGYCCCCCGGATGGCACCCCATCCTTCAGGAATGCCAACAGCCCCACTCAGCTTTATGTCATCTGCAAAATGCTGAGGGTGCACTCGACCCCTTTGTCATTAATGAAGTTATTAAATAGCACCTGGTCCCAGTACAAACCTCAGAGGGACACTGTTTGTCACTGATGTCATTGGGACTCCGAGCCATTGACAGCTTCCCTCTGGATAGGATGGTCCAACCACTTACTAATCTGTGTAACAGTTCARCCATTGAATCCATCTCTCTCCAGCTTAGAGAGAAGGATGTTGTGGGKGACTGTCCCAAAGTCCAGGTGAACAACACCCACAGCCCTTCCCTTGTCCACTGCTGCAGTCACTCCATCACAGGAGGCCACTGTGTTGGTCAGGCAGGACTTGCCTTTGGTAAAGCCATCCTGGCTGTCTCGAATCATCTCCCTATCCTCCATGTGCCTTAGCACAGCTTCCAGGAGGATCTATTCTGTGATTTTCCCAGGCACAGAGGAGAGGCTGAGGCTGACTGTTCCAAGGGTCTTTCTTCCTACTCTTTTTAAAGATAGGTACAATGTTTCCCTTTTTCCAGGCACCTGGGACTTCACCTGACGGCCGTGACTTCTCAGGTATCATGGAGAGGGGCTTGGCAACTACGTCAACCAATTGCCTCAGGACTCTGCRAGGCATCTCACTGGGTCCCACAGATCATTATAAAACAGGACTGATGAATAATAGGGTCACTTCTCTGCTCTCTATGGAGACTTTTTCAACTTTATAGCAAAGCTACATTCTTCAAATTTGCACTCTTTTGGCAGCAGCTCTTGACCATTCTAAGACTGCAGGATGTTTTCCTACAGTATTCCTAAAAAGCTGTAAGACTGGCTTGTGTTACAATAATAGCTGGTTTTTTTTCACTTCCTAAAGAATGTATGTGGAGTTTCAATAAACTCAGGGATATCTAACCTCATCACACGTTTTACAGGAAGCAGAAAAGAGAATCATAAAGCTGTTTCAGAAAGTGTGCCTAAACACTGTTTAGGAAGAGGGGTGTGATGGCTGAAATCACATAAGGAAAGGGGTTGTGTAGATTTTTCTCTRAGTATAGAGAGAAAATCATTGAAATTTGTCAAGCCTGAGCAGAAAATGCCTTCCCTACAATGACACAGTGGATAACAGGGGGACCCAAGCCACATATTCATTCTATACCATCCCCTTCTGAGTTGCTGTCTGAATTTGAATGTATTTCACYGCTCAGGGTATCTGTACATTCAATGTAGAGGCTGCTAGTTCAGAAGTCTTGGTTGCATATTTCATCTTTTGTGAACTACTATGTCTGGTGAAGAAATGGATGGGCTTTCAGGATCAAAAATCCTGCCTAAAGCACTTCATTTTAATTGTCCCTTGAAAAAGAAGTGTGTCACTTGGACAAGGGGCTTATCTCCGCCCTCAAGAGAGAAACCCCTTTGGAATCCATTGTCCAGGGTCTTCATAAATCTTCTGGGAGTACCAGTGGTCATCATTGACCTCTTCTCTCCCTGTCTGGTAAAACTGGAGCTTCCTTCTGCCTTGCTCAGGTTCTTTCTGGTGTCACCAAACTCCCRACCAGTTCTAGGAAAGATTACAGGAGAAGTCTTCCTTGGAAGAGCTACATGCTATTTTCATGACCTGGGGGGGTAAATAGCAGTTTTAAGTTTGGCCTACTGGGTTTGATGGATTTTTGTGGTGGTGAATGACTCCTGACTAACCACTGTGTCCTACCTTGAGGAAGAATGCAGTTTTGCACACGTTGCTTGGGAAGAATTTTAATACTTTGTGCCTCCAATGTGGATGACTTGTTTGAAGACAAGTGGACAGTGTTTTCAGGCTGCCTGAGCCCCAATTGCTCTTTGAAAATCAGGAATGGTCTCTTTCCAAAATAGTAATGCAAATAATCTGAAGTTGTGTCAAAAAGTTTGAGCAAGATTAAAATACAGGAGAAAAAAAAAGGACATATTCAAGGGAAAAGAAACATTTCATATTAGGCACTAAATTTTAGGCACCAGTAACTACATTTTGAACCATAGCTAAATTATTATAATATTATAGAAGATAGAGACTGTTACAAAGGGCAGAACTTCCTGAAAATGCCTTTTTCAGGAACGTTGGGAAACTGAAGAAATTCAGGGAAAAGAAAGTGTGGTCATCGGTCTAGAAAGCATGGCCTTTGAGACATGATTGGGAAAAGACTAGATGATCTCTGGAAAGCTCTCTCAGACTTAATTTCCATTATTTTACTCATAGTATCTTTCCTGTATGGGTTTAATGGGCTTAATAAACATTAACTAATCCCTACAACTGCCTAGGAAAGAGAAGCAGAAGAAGCAGTGGGAGAAAAGGCTCCCAAAGCCAGAGACATTGCCAGGAGAAGATTGCTTGAGCTATAACATTAGATTCTCCAGATAAAAGTAGAACAAACAGTAAGAATACAGTACATAAACTTCACAACACTAATCCATTGAAATCCTATAAACAGGGAAGTGCTTTTTGACTGTACCAAAGGGAAGAATCAAAAAAGAACAAAAAATTTCTGCAACMAAACTGTCTTACTTCATCTGGGGCTTTCTACGAGCTGTCACAACAGTTCCACTCAGAGAACTGAAGCAAGGGAATCAAACCATGATGTGCTACCTACCATGGCACAGAAGCAAAACTRGAAAGCCTATCCTCCTCTTCCCCTACATCCTCATACCCATACAGGTGCCCTAAAACTGTGTTTTAGGAGGAGTAGGAAGATGCATAGAAGTAAAACAGGTTTCTATTGATGACTTGTGAAAGTTGCTTCATTAGCTGCTCAGGTGTCCTCACAGGATTTCCTCACAGGATTTCCTCACAGCTTTAGGGTGCTTCAGAGAGCCTTGGAGGAGTGAGACTTGACAGCTGAGATGCAAGTAAACTGGGAGTCCTACGTATTCTTGGGATACTCTGCATTGTTCACAGAAGAACTACACAAGGATATATCAGTGCAATCTACCCTTCATGTTAACCTGTCTGTGCAAACACCATGGTGCTCAGTACACCATCACAATGCTTGGTTCCATCTGCAGAAGGCCCCCTCCATCTGAGGGACTGGTTATTTGGGATTCTCTTTATTGCACTTCACTACAGTGCAGGACCAGCCCTGCTTAAGGCACACTGCCCAGGCCCTCCTGGGACTGTCGAATTTTGCTTTTCCCTCATGACCATGACTCTAGCTCTGTCAGGGTAATATCTGAGTCCTTCACAGATATTCCCGTATCTGCCTTCTTACCACATTTATGAGATGAAGCAATACAATTATGCCCATTTTGCAAGCATCCAYTAATTTGTGGAACCTGGTTTGCAAACCGTTTTTCTCCAAAGTAAACTACTGTGCTGGAGCAGGGCTCTCATGTGTTGTAGCTGTTGGTTCTTGCTCTTCACACTGACTCTTGGAACATGAGGAGCACCATGGCAGAGGCCATATCTGAAAATCTCAGTGCAAGTGGAAAAGGAATTTACGTGCTAGAATTAGTCACTTTAGGGTGGGCAGGATAAAAACAGCTCTAAGTGTCTAACTCCCTTGAGGAAATTTGTGCCTGTCCTGTGATAAGCTTGCAGATCCCAGTAGTGTTTGTGGCACAGGAGTTGGCAATGCAAGTCTTCCCTGATTTTGCTTCTCAGGTCTCTGCAGRACTGCTCAGTGAAACTGAACMAAAAGACACAAATGGCTCCAGATGGTTTTCATTCTGCTCAGAGATTGGCCTCGCACTCCTGTGAACCTACCCAGTGCAGCCTGCTGTGTTTCTGAGAGCTCTCCATGGAGAGTCCAGCAGCCTGAAGCTGGTTTGGTAGCCACACTAGGCCAACTTGCAAGCAATAATGAATCTGATCTTAGTCACCTTCTGACAAGTATTGTTTACAGGGTGGAGACACCACTTCCTCTGTAACTTCTAGAGAGAAAATGGAAGAAAACACAGGGCTTCAGATAAGTCATCAAAACCTTTTTCACAATCCACAGCAAACTAACCACACACAGATTCTGTGGTACTACAGACTTCAAACTCTTCTCCATCCTCAGCAAAAGAGGATCACTGTGGTACTWTCTGTACTGTGGTGCACTAAACTTTATTGCACCCTCTTTCTATTTTCATTTTAAGGCAGTACTAATTGCTGTCTCATAATGGGAATGGAAGAGCTAGCTTACAGCTTTGTCACAAGGGGGATGTTTTACACCKACTCTGTTGTGGCTGTGGATAGGCTGCTTGTGTCACTGCACAAAACATTATCAATGTTAGCAAAAGAGTTAGGAAGCCAAGTCCATCTATATTTGTGAAGCTTTCAGATCACATTGCAGTAGTTGTTTTATTCTGCTACATTTAGCACATGCAAACTAGTTTGTCATTCTTCTTGGAAGAGATGGTGTAACTGTTAAGATGAAAGCAAGCCACAAGTAAGTGATAAAAATAGCTTCAACTAAAAARCGAGAGAATTCAAAGGAAAGCTGGTACTTCTGCCTAAGTTGTACTAAAGTATGATGAGACAAAGGTCTACATAAAGACTTACACAAATCTTAGCAAAAAAACCTGTATTTTTGTTGCCTGAAGTGCACTTGGTTTCACCTGAAATCTCAAAACCAAACTATCACTSTTTGGTGAATTAACCTGTTTCGCGTGTTTGCTTGGGGAATTAACCTTGTACACTGGTGCTTCATTTTACAAGACTTTCTCAAATCATGGTATGTTTTCAATACTGTTGAATATTGAAGAAKTTCACTGTCTATTATTGTTTTTCACACTGTCCTTTTCTTGTCTCCTGTTTGTTCATTTGTTAAATCCATTAAACGTGACYACCACTGGCACTTCCAGCTTCTCTCCCTCTACACATTCCACTGAAAAGACTGCCAGGGAAGCCTAAGTCCCCCAAGCCTGTGGATTTTTAATCCGAAATCAGGGATTATCTCCTGAGGTATAACCTAACATTTTCTCRGCCTGAGAAAGAAGCTTTAAACAATTAGGGCCAAAATCTCTGGACATCAGCTGCAACCTGGAGAAGCTGTGTCAGACAGCTGTGACAAATGAAAACAGTTTGTCACCGAGCTTGAGGTTTAGTGTGAAGGAAGAGAACAGGATGACCCACTAGAGGGAGAGGCAGACTGACCAGCKGACACTGGAGTGCACTGGGATGGATGAGGGGACACCTGATTATCTTCTCCAGGTCAAGAGAAGGAAAGGGATCGCTGACACAGAGAGAGAGCAGTTGGGCACAGAAGTCATCTTAGGGTCACCAGGGCGGTGAGCAGACCTCCAAGATTTTTGGGTTCTTAAAGAAAGTTAAAGTTAGGCGTGCTTCAGAACTTAGTGGCATTATGAGGTCATTTCAGCAGAAATTGCAAACCACAGAGAGTTTTGTATCTCACTTCTAGGTTAATTTATTAACACATTTGGGGTTGGCACTGGATAATATATGTTGCTTATAATGTATTTATAATCAAGAAGAGCAAACTCACAAAAGTTATGGGACAGAAGATTCTGTGAGGTGTGTTTCTGTAGCATAGATTCCAGTGTAAGGACTGCAAACAGTTGTASYGTGTRGCCAMAAATGAGCAAAGCCATTGATTTGGWCTATTTCAACTATCCTTCTTYATAGCTTGAGYTTAAAYAAGMGARGGAGRTAAGAGATACTTCTTACCTGGATCTTTTAATTCTGATGTCAAGCCCTGAGAATTATTATGGAAATTCCCAATGAGTACTGTGTTCTGCCTTACTGAATTCAGTAGTGGCTCTCCTACATGTGACAGAACCTGGCTTTAAACTGATTATCATACACACACCTGTGAAATCTCAGGCTTTCAGGGTGAGGCACATTCACTCTCTCACTCCTGTTTTGGGTTTCCCCAAAGGGCTTCTGTACCTCATAAATTTACAATGCCACAACCCAGCCTGTCTACCAAGGTGTTCAGTGCTGCCTGGCTGACCTCATCCATGGGATAAATGTTATGCTCACAATGGGCAGAAAGTAAACACTTTTTGCATTAACCACATGGTTTATTTTTAGTGTAACTGAAATTTTTAGCTGAACTGTCATCCAACAATCCTTTTTAGTCCAGATCCAAATATCTCAGAAAAAAATAAGGAAGATGAGAGGGGAAAATAACAAAGACATGACTATTTCTGAGCAGAAGCAACAATAAAATATGATACTACTACTACTACTGCTACTACTACTGCTACTACTACTACTACTACTACTACTACTACTACTACTACTACTACGTGATCCAGAACAATAAATAGTTAAATTTGTTCAACCAGCCAGTCCCTCATGAAATAGTCCCTCTATACCTCTTGCTCTTTCCCTACTTCTCGAGGCCTCTGCTGTCACAGTCAGGCTGTATTTCTCTGTGTTACAGCATCATGTTAGAGTCACGTCAGAAAGAATAACTACTTTTTACTACTATCTGTATAAAATCTGTGGCTGTGCCACAAAAGGTAAACAAAAGTAGGACAARCTAAATATAGACACCGACATAGAAGAGCTGCTGTTACAGCTAAACCCAGCAAAAATAAATATTCATGCAGGTCAGAATGGGTTCAGACAAAGTCAGGCTGSCAAACCTCAGCCCTGAGGCCTTGCATGCTCAGCACAGAGTCAGTGACATGGTGACAGCAATACCAGCTCCATATTTCTGTGTCACAAGGCTGCAGAAGGCATTCAGGAAACAGAGCCTCTGCTTACAGAGTTACAAAACTGTTCCCCTTATCAGATTCCCTGTAACAAGAGGTAACTTTCAGGGAAAATACCAGGAAGGTAATTTATTTCAAGAAATGTTCATATTTTTGAGCTGGAGATAGGCTAGAAGAATTCAGCAGCTTCTCTTTCACTCACCAGCTTTCCACACAAGGCAGCTTTGCTCAACGCCAGCTTTTGACAGCCAGCAGCCTGACAGGTTATATGGAGGAGCAAAGAGGTGTGCTGTAAGGAAAGGATTACAGACAAAGGAACAGACTTATTCTCCAGCATGTTTCCACCAGAAAAGAAWTCATGGTGCTAGAGACTTCTGAAACATGGGAAGTAGTCCTTGGGAAGTCTGTGCTAAGGGAAGTGATCCAGAGAAAAAAAGTGGCAAGGAAACTGAAAGATCAAAAGTATATTACAGYGGGTTGAAATTTCTAAGTTGGAGGGGTCTAAAGCAGCTCCTGGAATTAAGAGCAGTGCCAAGCAAAGCTTCATGTTTGCCCCTTCTTCCARGAGAGGAAATGATCTTGCACTTCACAATTTCATCTTCTACTATACAACAGCTGTTATGAACATTTTTTTCCATGTTCTATTTACACAAGCTATGCTTGGTTTCGTCACAAATATTCCATCCCATCTGCAAACTTGGAGAATCCTTCCTATCTCCCATGCCCCTACTGTAACAGACTACCCATATCCATGCTCCTGAATTGCTGGAATCTCTGTTGCAGGATTTCTGTCAACGTTTCAAGAGATGGTTTCTATGGGTTGATTCTCACTTGTCACACTGCTTAAGCACCTTAAATAAGAGCTAGTGAGAGAACTTAGAAAGGATTGGATAAGTGAAAATCCAGTATTTAGTCAGGAATCAATCTGGTTTTTCTCTCTGGAAGTGGAGGAAGCAATGAAGAGTCGATGTTTTCTGCAGCTTCTGTGGGTTGTCTTCCTTGTCCTTCTGTCACTGTTCCCGTTAGGAGGGCATTGTCCCTTAGCTGGATCACAGACCTCCACACCTGCAAAATGCCAAGGGAAAATCCAGAACAAGCCAGCATTTCTCCCTGCTCTCACACCAGGTGCTTTTCCTTACAAAGTGAGGGGAGCTTCATGGAGTCAAAGACACAGAGGACAAGAGTGTGCACAACCTCCCAGTACTGTTCCTGAGAAAGCATCACTTCACCTTCAGGAACTTTTCTTCCTGCAGAAAGATTTTCTATGTTCACTTTTTTAATCTCCCAGAAGCCCTCATCACATCTGATTTCTCATGCCCCTATCCTGGGGGGCCAAATGGAGGGTGTCTAAAAGTCAGTCTCACATCTTCTTACGTTTGGGCAGTCCCATGGTAAGTCAGGAGTGCTGAGGAACACTATGAAAGCTCTGGAGAAAAGTCAGGAAGAATCACCAACAGCACCACAATTTACATTATGATTTTGCTTTTCTAACTCTCACAGGTCTCCTTAGCATTGTTTTACACAGTATTACTATACTCATTTATTTTAGAGCTCTAGGAGGTGTTTTTGAGGATGCACATGTTTGGGTGTTTTGAGGCCTCAGAGTAGAGCAAAGGTCGGACTTTYCTGTCACAGTGTCACAGGCATCATGCTACAAAACAGCAGAGAAACATGAAACAGGCAAGTGGAATACCATGAAACATGTTAGATGAAAAACAATAGCTAGAAAGTTTGAGCCCTTCAGGACACACATACTTCAGAACTCAGTAAGGAAGTGTTACTAAATGTGAAAAATGGTACTTAGTAGTTTAMCTGGCAATTTGGTATCAATGGTTTCAATACAGCTTGGTCTCTGGAGAAAAAACAATTGCTTTAGGTGTGCAACAGCTCATTAGATCCGTTCCACAAACAAATAATTTTCTTATTCCGTCCTTTTGTGAATAGTGATCAACTTTCCACTAATTTAGTTGAACAAAATTGAGCTATATATTTTGGCATATATATATTCACAGTACCACACTGAGCCCCAGGAAATCCAGGTGACACCAGACCTGAAGGTTCCTTGATGCTTTTGCCGTGGTATTCACAGCTGACAACATCTCAGGAAACTAATTAATTTGGTTRTGAGTAGATTCTAAAATTTCTGTTACCAATTTTACCGTGTGTTTCAGGACCCTTGAAATTGAGGAAACAGTGCATCTGCTAGCTGATTTATTCCAAGATTATTATACCTGCAGCAAAATGTAGATTCTTGTTGACAAGTTTCTGCCTAAAAAATAATATATAATTGAAGAAATGGCACTACCATCTCCTTATTATTTTCCTGTGAATGTAGTGCTCTTATCTGAAACTCTTTCACTACAGAGAAGTGCAAAAATTTTGAACATTGCTTAGTGTCTACATGGATTCTTTGTGCACCTTATAAGAATAGCATAAAGTCTTGGTTTAAAACCATTAAAAACAAAATTTCATGTTTGGAGGAGAGAAACAATGCTTCTGGGTGCTCTGCTGTGTACGAGTACTTGGGGTGATGCTGGGTGTATTTATGTCTCTCTTCTGGTGGTTCTTACAATAAAAGGGGCAAAATAGCTACATATATTATTCCTTTTTGCAACAACATTATACATCCTGCTTCAGGGAAAAGTGTCCTAAGGATATGTGGTCTTGGTCTGTAAGAGATTGCCTTTGCTTGGGCAAAGGATGTGGGGCTTGGATTCTTCAGTACCAGTCTTTCAAACACAGCGGAAGATGAGGAGAAGGAGGTAAAAACTCTGCACTGAGCCCAGCAAAGTCTTTTTTTCCTCCTTGGTTRAGGCTTCATGTATCATTTGGGTTAAATTCTGCTATTACACACACACACATGCACATACACACATGCACAGAGAACATTATTTCAGTAGAAGCTGGAAAAAAAAAATAGAAACCAGAGTTTGACCCTTGCCTTGTAACCCAGAGAGAATCCTAGTCTACTGCTGAAATCATTGCCAAATTCATGATATACAAGTCTCTTTGGGACATTCTATGTTCACCTTGCATTATTTCATGTTGGTATCAGAAAGAATTGTGCATGTTTGGGGCATATATTGGTGTGTATCACTTTGAATGAAAGCACAGCCTGTAAAGGGGCACGAGCTTTGAAAAATTACAGTGCTTCTGTCCATCTTCCCTTTTTGAAATTTGAAATTCAGCTCAAGAGCTTCAGGGTGCTTCCCAATTCTCCATTACCAGATGCATTTTATGTGATACCACTCAAAAATAAGCAAACCCATTGTTTCCTTACTCTAATCAAGGCTTGTGAATTGTCAGACGATCTTTCAAGAACAAAGACAAAAAAAGGTGCAGCTAATGTTTATTCAAAAATGCATTTCTAAAATGGCAGAAAATAAGGACATATGGAATAAAAGATGGAGCCTACTTTGCTACARGCTGTTYTGTGCTGGACACATTTAGCAGTGAGTGCTGGAGGTGCAGAGTYGRAGGTCCCACAGCTCCAGAGGTGATRMAGACAYCCCATCTGCTCAGAGGACRTKTTCAAGTGCATGACCCTCCACGAGTGACCAGKGCAGGGGACACCCGGAGCCATTGCTTTGTTATTTTTGGAAGGATCATTRCCAAAGTCTGCTTTKTGTGGCAGCAGCTCCAAGGACCCCCTGGGACCCTCCCACAACAAAACAACAGGGTCCTGAGCTGAGGGGCCTTTTAACTGGGAGCTGAGGTAAAGGGAAATGGTGACAGCATTAGAGGTGATTCCCTCTTCAWAATGTGAAGCAATCCCATGCCTGTCCACTTCCCCACTTCCCATAGGGGTGTCTCACTCATGTCCCAAGGGTTGTAGGAATTCAGCTTCCACAAGGCAGAGCATACTCGAGGGTGAGGCAGAAGTTATGCTTTCATCAGAGGAGAAAATAGATACTAGAAGAAGCACYCTGCTTGCTGAAATATATTAAAAGAGTTCTAAAAATGTAATTAAAAATTATTCTGTCGCATTGTATGGTCACCATTTTACAAATGCACTGGGAAATCAGTGTCACAACCGCTTATGTGGCAGCTCACAGCATGTCCCAACAGGAGACACCGGCACACCATGTCCCCATAGTACACATATGGTACAACCCCCAGGGCCACAGTAGATCTTTGGCTGGCCCCTCACATGGACAGAAGGCAGCTCGGGTGGGCTCACAGGATCCCTGCACTGTCAGAGCAGCCGGAGAGCTGGGTGGGTGCCGAAAATGACTGTCCTGCCACAGCACCTCCGGCAGGGCTGGAGAGGGCACGGCYGCAGGACTGGAGGAGTCCTTTCAGATGGGCCTTGAAGGTGACGCCTGCGAAGGCGTAGATGATGGGGTTCAGGCAGCAGTGGATGAAGGAGATGGTTTCTGTCAGCTGCAGCGCCAGCGCTATCTGGGAGCTCGCCTCGCAGTCATTGATGATGTGCAGGCTCTGCAGAGAGTCCAGGAACAGAGCAATGTTGAACGGAGTCCAGAAGAGGAAGAAAACGATGACGATGATGAAGATCATCTTGATCGCTTTGACCTTGTTCCGGTTTTTGCATTTTTGCAGGTTTTTCAGTATCTGAGTGTAGCAGAAAACCAGGATGCTGAAGGGAATCAAGAGGCCCAAGATATTGGCTGCAAACTGAGAAGCAACCTTCCAGGAATTGTCACCTGGGGGGTACRTGGGGACACACTGCACAGCCTGCTCGATCTCCAGCTCCTGGCTGAACACGATGTTGGGGACAGAAGCCAAGACAGCCACCAGCCACAGGATCATGCTGATAATTGTGCCACAARTGGCCGTCCGTATCCTCATGGCATAGACAGCGTGGACAATTGCAATGTACCTGTCCACGCTCATGAGGGTTATAAAGAAAATGCTGCTGTAAAAACCTGTGTAGTAAATGCCAGACATTATCTTGCACATGGCGTTGCCAAAAACCCACTGGTCAGAAGCGTAGTGGGCTTGGAAAGGGAGAGGCACAACAAAGAGGAGATCAGAGGCTGCGAGGTTCAGCAGGCAGATGTCAGTCATTGTTGTCAGCCTTTTCCTGGTCAGGAGAACCCAAAGGACCAAGGAGTTTCCCAGGAGGCAGAACACAAACACGAGGCAGTAAAGAATTGGCAGAAAGAGGGATTTAAACCTGCGAAAGYTGTTTCCCTCGTTGCACGGAGCAGTGTTTTCATCGTATCCGTAGTCATATTCTGTTGTGCCAAGGAATGGACTGGTGGGATTCATCTCAGATACCTGTGCAGGAAAGAGAAAGGGTTAAAAATGTCTGGCTGTCCTGGCATAGCGCTTCAATGGTGGCTTCTCCATCTGTCTGTGTTCTGGCCTCCAGGCAGAGAGGCACTACAAAATGCAGGCTTGGTCTCACTGGGTGGACAAGAGCAGCTGTATCACCCAAAGATCTGCCCTGCAGAGTGCTGATTGTTCCTAAACCTGTGTAAGTATGAGCCCTGGGATGCTCTCTGCTATCCTGAAACTGCTTCAGTGCCAGTGGATCAGCCCCTCATCATTACCAYGACAGGGAAAAATTCATGTCTCTGAATAGTCATAATATAAAAAAGGTACAAATACTGCATCTGATCTAAGGATCTCAATTTTCTTGTACTTCCTGGAGCAGGGAAGCTTTTTGCCTGTAGCATAAAGACCTTGTAAAAGTGKTTTGCCTGAAGAAGCCGTCACCCAGCAGCACAACTGCATTTTTAGCAGAGGTGATCGGGGCTGGGTACTGGCACAGAGATGTGCAGAGAGAGGTACGCAAGCTACTTCTCCATGGGTGCGTCCAGGATTGCACACAAAAAACTGCAGCAAAAGCAGCTCACAGGGCTGCACAGCAGCACTCAGTGCCAAGCTCTGGGCTGCCACCCATCTCCAGGGCAGCTGGTGAGCATCTGGGCTGCACCATTGCAACACAGCAGTTCAGTGCTGCTGCCTCTTCTGTCCAACTTCAGTTTTCTGCTGTAGAGAAAACCAAAACATTAGTTGGGGTTTTCCTCTTTCTCATTTCTAAAGAATTGCAGTGAAGGCAGCCTTGAAATAGTAAAATAATCTGACCTGCTCTCCAAAAGTGAGTCAGTGCTTTAGCCACCTTCTTTATCATTTCAGATGTCAGTTTATGACTCCTATAAAACTGGATCAGGTTTCCAGACTTGAGTGTTCACATTTTAAGAAGTAATGACTCTTTCAAAAGGGTTTGGTATGTCACTGCTAAGACATTTGAAAGTTTATGCTGTGCTGCCCCTATGCTGCASCTGCTTACAGCTTGGCCACATCTTGAAAGAAAACTTGTCAAAGGCACAGTTCCAGGAAGGAAGAATAACTTGTAATAATCATTGCTGTTAACATGAAGCAATAATATGAATGAAAATTGTTAATTCTATAGAAGGAGACAATGCATTCTCCTGAACTAAAAATTACTGCCTGGAGATACAAAAAGAGAATAGCRAAAATTTTTTGTATTGATGAGGAAAGAATTACAATTCACCCCTCCTGGCTGTGCCACTTGTGGGGTGGGGAACAGAAGGATCTGTATGTACAGCCTGGAGAGTGTCACTGTCCATCCTCCACTCCAGGGATGGATGCTGCTCATGCCTCACTGACCTGCCTTACTTTTCTTGGGGCACCAGAACTGTTTCAATTGGTGTGTGCAATGCAGAGAAAACTGTACAAATACAGCACTCAACCCCACAGAATTCCTTGATCRGAAATAAGAAATAATGAGAGAAAAGCTGTGCTGCAACTTACATCGACCCTGCAATCCTCTACTGTATCGAGCCCTTAGTTGTAGCTACAACATCTGCACTGTTAATTTTAACTTTGCATAAGGCATAAACCTTTAAATATTAGGCTGGTGAGACACTAGATAATGGTTCTTCTTGCACCAACAGATACAGGTAGAAAATATTTCCTGCTGATACTTTTGATGTGTGAAACTGATGCTATGATTAACTGATGTGGCGCTGGCTCGTGTTTCTTAATTGCCTGTCAAGGACCTCTTGAAACCAGTTCATAGACTAACTATCAAAAGTAAAAATGTTTAAAAAAATGAATACTGTGATACAGAGCTATAGCCCTATAATTATGTACATAGATATGCAGAGATACATGAATCTAGATTTATAGACATAAAGCACCTAGTTCCCACAAAACTCAACTGTTTTTCCTGGGCTGCACAGAGACCGGAGATGTTCTATTCCAGATCACCCTTACACCGTTAATACCTGTGACAGCTCCCAACCAGGGCACAGCATTTTCCATTTTCCCCGCTCTCCCCATCACTCAGCAGAACAGTCACACTGAAAAAGCAGTTTCACGGAGGGGATCAAGGSACAGGTAGGTGCTGCAGGTCCCCTGGTTACAAAGTCAGCCCRTTAATAGCACATTCAATAGGGATGGACTTTACCTTTGGCAGCCAGCAGCCTCTGCTCTCTCAGAGTCCCTCGTCCCTTCTCGTATTTGTTGCTCGGGCTCGGGGTTTCCAGGAGGTTTTCTCTACCTTTACTTCACTTGTGCAGACGGCTGAGATTCAGTGATAAGCAGGTGTTGAATGGGCAGCTGACAGACACAGAAYGGCCTTGGGGGCAAATGGAAGGTTTTGTATCTGTGGTAAACAGGAAAAGAGGTGAGAGGGCTATCAAACACCTTCGGCGAAACAAAAATCATATACATCTCTTTTTAACATGGTAATGGTAGCACTCCTTCTAATGTGTTTGCTAAATCCCCTCTTCTTCACTGCCACTCCTGTTTAACTGAAAAATTGAAAACTTCAGATGTCTCCATCACAGGAGACACTCTAATAAATTGTGTGGCTTTTTACAGAACACAATATATAATTTCCAGGCTGCACTATTTTAGTTTTTCATTTCCTCCAGCTAATAACAACTTGCACACTRCAGTGTTTAAATCCCTCCCMAAAAAAATCTATAAGCTTTTTGAGCAAAATAAGAACTCACAGCTACTGATATGACTTTGCAGTAATTTTTTAAGCAGCTCTTATTTACTAGAGATATTTCAGGTTTTTTGTTACCTTAGGCTTTTTTTTGAAGTTTATTTTAGTGACTTTAGGATAGAAAAGGACAAAATATTGAAGCAAAGACAGGCTTGATTTTTTTTTTTGTTCAATTGTTTTAAATTACTTTTGTTTAGTAGAATACTGTAACTTGTGGTGCTTTGTTGGTCCAACAAATGACATTCTCTTTGTCTATTCATCTCAACAGGCACAATTTTCTTGATTTTTAAGAGCACGGGGAATGCCAGTAGTTCACTCAAGAGTGCCAAACAAGCATGTGGTGGCTCCAAAACTTAACTGTTACTGATGCATTTCCTATAATCTTTGTTTGCAGCTCCAACCCCAAGTAGCTTTACAGGTTGTTGCRTAAGTGAGTAGTGAAAAAGAGTCTCGAAGAGAAGAAAAGCTAAATACTGTAGGCAGAAAGAAAACAGAAAGTGAGRAAATGGGCTGGGGAAAAAAGTAGTTTGACATGAAAGCAACAAAAGAATAGAATACTTCTGCTTTTTAAACATATTAAAACATTAATGCATGTTCTAAAAATTTTTWAAATCTTGTATTTTTTCTTAAATTATTTTCTGCTGCTCAAATTATGACCTTGCAAAAATATTTCAGTTCATTCAAAATGCTTATTTTTCTGTTGATAAATCTCCCAGCTGTGTACTTTTACCAGCCAAGATTCTGCACAGTCAGGCAAAGGGAGGCATGGAGCTGGAAGAGGCAGTAGGGAAACATCAAGGAAATGCTGCATGGGTTGGAGAAAGTTGGAGCAAGCAAGAAGATGCAGATGACCTAAAAGGTGAGGAAAAGAGCTTGAATTCAAGAGAACAAAAGCTGAGAGAGAAGTGAGCAGCCCTGATGACTGATATGACTGGTGGCTGTAGGTTGGGCTGACCAAGGCATATGGGGAACAACCTGGTAATAAGGAGAGTGAGGAAAAAAGTGTGGCAGTGCCAGTGTTTTGGAGCAAAACAGTAGAATTGTGGAGTCTGATGTAACATTTCCAAGAGCAGCTCTGCTGTGTATTKAGAAGTGATGCCCAGGTGTGAGCCCCCAGTCCTACCCTTTCAGAAAAGTTTATGTGCCTGCGCTGCTTCTGGGGTGGTTGGTGCTCCTGACACACAGCCAGAACCTGAGCTTTTCTCAGCAGAGAAAGAGAATCCACTTAAGGCTGCAGAGGATATCACTTTATGAAAAGGAAAGGAATGAAAATGAGTGTAGGAAAGACACTGTTTCTGACTGGCAGGTGTGAGGATGGGTGGGACGGAAAACTCACAGGGGTCAGTGTAGGAACTGAAAACGCAATAATTATGATCTTGGCTGAAATGGAGATAATTAGGATGATGAAGACTAATAGGAGATGCCTCTGTCGAGGGACACGGAAGAACCAAAGACAGATTTTATTCTTCTCCCCATGCTGAACCCTACAGGAAACTCAAGAGAAGCATGTGCAGACAGAGCTCTGCTGGGCTGAAGGGCAGTAGAGATAATTAACCAGCAGTGTGCTCACAGATGTGGGGGGCTGAAAGCTGTAGGGTTGCTGAACTTCCCTTGGAAGCTCAGAAGAAGAGATCTGGGAGACAGAGAAGGAGAGGCACACATTTCTGATTTTCTTCATATCAGCTATAAGCCAGGCTGTAATGACTTGTATCTTTTTTCAGTCTATGAGTAGCAAATACCAAGCCCTGAGTTACACAGGGGCCACACAGGCAAACCTGGATTTTCTAGCAAGCCAACAWGCTACAATGGCCTGTGTGACCTTTGTCATTCACCTGAGGAGGAGAACAAAGGAATTGTGGTAAACCAGCAAGAGCTGGTGAAAAAGGAACACAGAAGTTAAAGGCCATTTGCACATAAAAGTGCTAAACTGGATGGAGTGGAAAGAAGTGCAGAGAGGCTGCAAGGCTGCAGGATGAGCAGTGCAAGGGCTCAGTGTGGTGCAGCAAGATCGTGGAAAGGATATGTTCACTGCATACAGACAACCCAGGGAGGACATGGCTGGGAAAAGAGGATTGTGTCACTTTACAGAAAGCACAGCCACATGAGAGAGATGTCTACCCCCTTGGGCTCAAGTGAGTGGGGCGCTGGGGCTATGCAGCAGGCTTGCTGTGGGAGGAGAGGCAGCCAGCTGGGGTGAAATGTTTCTTGGTTAAATGCATGAAGAAGATGTGTGACCCTGGCTCATAGCCAGGGACGTGACAGCAGGCACCAGACAATCCCTCCCAGGGCCTCAGGGTGATCCCAAGGTGCTGGCTGGGAGCTGAGGAGTGAGAAGGTCTCARATCTATTTGCTAAGAACCTGTCTGAAACCCATCCCAGAGCTCCCTTCTGCCGCAGGCCTGACTGCTRCCCYGCAGTGTCCCTCCAGTTCCATTTCRGCTGGTCCCTAATACCAGGGCTCGGATGCCTCTCCACASTCATGTGGGATTTGCTGTAAGAAAGAAATACCTCACAGCAAAACAGAGACAACAGGCTGTGGGTAATTCCGGTGCTCCAGCCTAGGGCCAATTGGGTCCATGCACCCACTCAGGAGTGTGAGCTACAGGAGGCAAGAGCCATATGGCATCAACACTTCGTGAAAAGGCTGGTGCAGGCATCTCAGTCCCCATTCAAGGTAAAAAACATAGAAAAAAAATATTGCTGTAGGAGGAACTTTCTGTTTTGTCTTCTCACATGTTGGCAGTGGTTGTCAGGATCAGCCTGCGGTGGCCACCATGGCTCCAGGCAGAGAGCAGGGCTGGGGAGTCTGCAGGGTCTGTGCACCTCTCTGCTTGAGCTGCCACCACAGCCATTCCTGTATTTACACCCGAAGCTGCATTTCTGCTGTTCTGCCTTCTGCCAGAAAAGTGGGGARAATAACCCATGCAACCCTTCATACAGATAAAGATGCTGTCCGCTCAAAAGTGATCAGCACATCAGAGCAATGCAGATTTCCACTCCTCCAAACTGCTCAGGCCAGGGAAGTGATGCACCATGGAAACCCTGTGTTAAACGGCAAAAGCTGCAACCAAAAGGAGTCTTCCTGTGAGACAAACAGCATGGCCACGTCTGCAGCTCCTACAGCCAGGAATATTCTCTGGCAGTGGAGACCCCCAGCTGCTAACATCAATCCCAGAGGAATTCCTCACCCTGTGCCATCCCTGCAGCTCCTCAGCCTTGGGGTGATGGTCAGTTTAGCTGCTGCAAAACATCTATGCCTGCTCTTGTAGGAACCTCTCCTTCCTCCTGTGGATGAATTGAGTTTGAGATGGAAAGGAASCTGCAGTAGCCACAGAAGACACCACCAGCAGGAGCTTGCTTTGGCCTCAGGAGTGCCAGCCACCAGCCCTGGTATGGCTCTTGCTGTTGGCTGAGGTGGATGGGAGATGCCTCTCTGACACCACAGCACAAGCTCTGCTGTTGGGGTAGAAGCCATGAGGAAAAGATGGGAATAAAAGCAGAGTGAGAGAGCCTGTCTGGTAGGGTATTTTCCAAGGAAAGGCTCAGTGTTTCCTGGATCTGCTTGCTATCATAGCAGCCTTCTGGAAAATGGAGGACTCGTTACCTCAATGCAATGCTCAGCTTCTACCTGTCTCAGAGCTGTGGTAACCAGCCAAGTCAGGTGCTTTTATACAAGAAGATCCTCTGCCTTTACTTAGTAGCAAAATAAAAGAAGCTTCTTAGTCAAAGGCTGGTGCAGGTGCCTTTCCCTTTCAGATTCGCTCTCACTTTACATCTCAGAGGCCTAACGATGTCATACTGGAAGAAGGAAGAGATTACTTAGTTCAATGGGGTCAAAAAAACAGGATTAACTGGAACAGAGGTTATGGGATGTTTAGAGAAGCTGGGTTGTTCAGCTAAAATGCCTTGCAAAATACCAGCAGTCATCACTGTTGGTGAGAAAAACTATGAGGACAACTCAGTTTTGCAGGAGAAGGTCGAGGTGGAGGGGTCAGGGTCATTACATCCTCTGCAGCACGGGAGCACTGTGGCAGGTAGCACTTTGATGAATGTGCCACTCCATRTTCCTCCTCCTGATCATCTCTCCATCCCAACAAACCTCTCTCAAATGTCTCAGCTGTCTGTATGGACCAGCACKACCCTTCCCCAGCTGCAGCACCCTCAGTGAATCCCGTGCACCCATCTCCCTCAGGGCAGCAGGGATGGGCAAGGAGGACACTGAACCCTGGGTGTCCAGGGCTGGAATTCACCTGTGAGGTACAAGAAGAAACCCCACATGGGAGCCATCTTTTGAGGAATCCTTGCCTGTTTTAATTGTTTTCACAATRTTTGGGTCTATCAGCATCAGCTCTCAACACAACCTCTTAACAGGACTTCATTGTCTTAATGAAAATTTATTCCATCAGGCCACTGCCAGTGTAGAGATAAAAATATGGCAAAACAGTTTACTTCCTTTTCTCGATGGAAATAACATATTTGTATGCCTATGTACAAAGACGGACTTTGTGATCAGGTAATATTCTGAGTGATGGGGTTTTTGTCTTCAAAAAAAGTACATTTTTGTTAACTAAAGTATCTCTGAAGGTGCCCAGTTGTTTGGGGGTAAGATTTTCCCCCTCCAAATTAAGAAAGAAAAGCACAATTGTGATATTTAATTCTGACAAGTCCCAGACAGAACATTGCCATTTTTAATTTTCATTAAATTTCATCAATGTGTCATTTTCAAATATAGCATTTTTCTTATAAATAACCTCTGCTTCTAACCCTTCTTCCTCAAAAGCAAGCAGACTTCAAAGCTTCAAAAACTTTCCAGCAGAACTAAATGTGTCTGTTCTGATGAYAGCAGGCAGAAATTTTTAGTTTTCTTTTCAGCTTGATCAGCAAAAAAAATTGACACCCTCCACTAAAAGGCGGGGTTGTATTACCGTAACAAAGTGCTTGTGTCTGCAGACACGTACAAATGTGCACAGAAAAAAAAACCTGTTTGGTACTGYTCTGGCTCTCTCTCCTGCAGCAGATGCTCAGTGCAATAAAAAAGGCTGTGAGCCAGAGAATCCTCCAAAATCCGTGGCTGAGTTGGTATAGGAGCAGCAGCTGGAGGTGTTTGGTGAGGGCTGGACCAGCTCTCTCTGCTCCACGCTCTGCTTTTCACTGCCGGCACCAAAGCCGCAAGGATTATGGCTTTGACAGCTGCAGCCTTGCACAATCGTTTGGTTTCACCCGAGCAGAAATCAGTGCGTTGCAAAACTCCCAGCACAGTAACTCATTCATAGCAGTGTCAGCAGTGAGCGGAATTTTCTCACCCGCGCTTTACGAGAGGGTAATTGCGGGACACAAAGGAGTAAACAAATACATCTCTTGCATACGGAGTCTTTGAGAACAAAAATCTTCTCCATCTGTCCCTTACTTGATGCTTTTTTTCCCCTCACCTTGGAGCACTTAGGTTTTTAAACATTTGCCATACAAATCTTTTGTTTCATCAGCGCACAGACACCATTCAGATTTGCATCTGACAGTATTTTGGCTGAGGGTGGAGAGAAGAGAAAGCTGCAAGCAAGGATCGATGAGAACAGAGAAATCACAGAGGACAGGGCTGCACGGGACCCTGGGAGATCGTGGAATCCATCTCCTGTTTGGCATGCAGGGCTCGTGTCCCGCTGTTATCCCTGCTGTGCAGGTGGTCAGCCTGCTCCTACAACCGCTGCTTTCCCCCAGCTCCTCCCTACAAACCATCCTAGTGCTTCTCYAGATTCATTCCTAGTAATTTGTCTCAATCCAAAACTCCCCCGGTATAATTTGAGCCAGTTATATGCCCTAGGCATGGAGGAACAATTGCTTTTAACAATTTTTAAATATTCTGAGGTAATGATTTCCTTCATTCTTAACAGCTCACAATCCATATTTTTTTCCTTTGAGGTCATCCTTCTAAATTGTTAATTGTAGTTGCTCTTCTTTGGTGACTGACAAGTTTTTCTCAATATTTTTTTTTGCATTACCCAAGGATGGCAAAGCAGACTGGAAGAGTCACCAGCCTGGGTTAGCTGTTTTCTTTTGCAGTCACACAGAACTGGTGATTCACAGTTCTTTTATGCTGTGTGTCAGCTCCCAGATTCTTTCTCCAGAACTGCTCCCTTCCCCATACTTGCAGCCTTGTCTGACCCTGCCCATGGGGAGAAGTGGCCACTTGTCCTTAAAGCACTGCAGGATTTTTCATCTATCAAGGCCAATTGAAGCAATCATCCTGTCCCCCMGTACATTTGTACCCCTTTTAATGTGGTGGCAAGTGTAAAAATGGTAAAATCATGCACCAGACCTTCATCCAGAGGAGCCAAGTGCMGCAAATGCTGGTTTGTGCAAGGGCAGGGCACAGCCCTGGATGCAGGATCCCTCTGGGCAGCTCTTCTGTCCAGTGGCAGCATCTCAGGAGTTTGTCTGGTCACCTGTGCACACACCCAGAGGCTTTTTGGGGTGCTCAGAAAGCTTGCTAGCTCTGAGGTGTGGGACACCCCTCCTTTGCCAGGCTGGGCTCAGCCTGTAACTGAGGCTGATTTGCACAGCTGCCTCCTGGCAAATCCGTATCAGCTCCCACTCTTTTTGTTCTCCCACAGCCTGCTTATTCCTTCCAGTGCTTTCCAGCAGCTGTGATTGCACTGACTGGCACTTTATTCCCTCTCTGCCATCTCTGATGGCTCCCCACCAGATTATCCGGGGTCCCTGTGCCAGCTGCCTGCCCAGTGTTCACCGCCAGCCCTTGGCACTGGCCACATTAGCTCAGAGCACTTGGCCACTGGCCACCACCACCACCACTGAGTGGCCATGGACCAGCAGCTCCCAGCTGCAGCTGSCCCACCCAGCCCAGCCCAGCCCTGCCAGGGCACAGCTCCAGCCCCAGCACTGAGCCAGGCAGYGCCAGTGGCTGCACCACTTCTGCTTCTCATCTGGCCTCAGACCATGCCAGCCCCATGGCTGTGAGGAACTGGGGGGTCTCGGGGTGAATCTCCCCCTGTGGGTACCAGCACCCACATCTGTCTCCTYTTTAACTGCAGGAGCCTCCTCTGGAAGACGCTCCTGGTGGTTATCAAACTTTAAAAAAATAAAAGGTGAAACACATGAAACCATGCTGTTAAACCAGGGAAGTCTGTGTGGTTTAGGACTGGGTTGATGACTCAAGGACCCTGGATTCCAACCTGCACCCTGCCATTGGCCCGCTGCTCTCAGCAGAGAGTAACGTGCACTGAAATATGGCATTTGCCATCTTGACCACAGTGGCTACAATGGCAAAGCAGGCATTGTCCTGTCGTTCACACCTTCCTTCAGGCCTCTGCCCTCAGCAGGGGCTGGGAGGAGGCTTTGAGGGGGTAACACACACCTAAGCTGCTGCAGGGTGAGCAGAGGTGTTGCAGCTTGGCAACACCTCCGATAAATCTTGTCTGAGCCGCTGGTAAACAGGAAACTGGTGAACAGCTTTACTATTTTTCTTCATTTTTTAGGTTCTTTTGGTCTGATTTTCATAGCTATTCTTTTTCACTTACTTCATCTCAGGAAACACATTTTTCTGCCACCTCTAGCAGGAAATGTGCAAGATACCAAGTGCTGAAAACCTCAAGATTCACTCAACCCACTCTACGGAAGGTGATGAGTCAGAGCCTGGCAATGAGGGCATCAGAACGTCTTTGGCAAAAGCTGGAAGTGCAAGGGTCAAGCTCATAACAACAAACGTGAGGCTAAAAGAGTTTGACAATRCAGAATGCAGAGACTTAGACTCTATTGTGCTGTGTTCAACCTCCAGRGGCTTTCCACTGGTATCAGAGAGAGATTTCAAACATTTCATTCAACACATCCAGGGCCATCGGTCTCTAGAGAGGTGTGGCACCAGGCTGTTGGGAACACATTTTCCACACCAAACACCCACCCTGCTGTCCCCACCAGGCATGTCCACCTTCCATCCACACCACTGCAAACCTRTGGGGGAGAGAGAAGGCCCTTTTTCTCAGTGTCCAGACACAGCATGAGCAAGCAGGACAGACTGTTCTKCTGTCGAGGAGATATCCCTGCCTTGCACTAGGCTACAAAACCTGGAGGGATAAATGCTCACCACATTTAAAATCTCTCCTGATCTTTCACAGTGCKGCTCGAGAGAAAAAGCAAATAATCAGGCCCTTGCTGCTTATGGGAGACATGCCAAGGTTTGCCAGCAGCAGCCTGGGGCTGAAAATGTGACTTTGGCTGACCTCGCACTGACAGAAAGCAGTTTTCTTTTTGCATCAGCCCTTTTTWCCCTCTCTTCACAGCAGCAGAGAGGAAGATCCCTTAAGCTATCCAGGGTAAAACAGATTCCTACTACTTACACCATCCTCCTCTCCCGTGGGCTTGGGATGGATATGCACAGCCCAAAGAAGATAAAAGATACAGCCCAAAATGTTTAAAAAATTACAAATCCAGCAAGAAGCGGGGTTGAATAAGAGAAGGACGAGTCACTTTCCAGTATGCAGATGTGTGGGTCAGGTTTCCTTCTCAATATCAATCAGCAGAGCTATTTCTTTCTGGTGTGGGTTTCAAATGAGTGGGATAAAGCAGATAAGCTTTTCCACTGCATCTTTATTTCTTTGTACAACACATAGATTTTCTTTAACTGATTATTTTCTGATATGCTCAAATAATTCCAAGGACCATCAAGACTTTCTGCCTTGCAAGTTGGTAGGCAGAGGAGTAAAAGGTCAAAAGTTTCACKAACATTTTGAGGGTCTTTTTAAGCAGGATCTAGCTCAAGACCAGACCTAGCTCATAGACAAGAATAATGGTAATATGTCCTTATTTTTCTAACAGAGCAAAGGACATCTGAGAAACCCCAAAGTCTAGAATGGAGTCACAGTGCCTTAGGAACCATTTGAACAAAAAGCTCTTGAATTTATCTCAAATAATGTTAAAAAAAAATAGTGGGTTAGGTGTGTCTGTTTCCTTAGCCCAAGATGATTTCTGCTTGCTTCACCTTTATTCTATCAAATATGTGCAAAGTCAACAACTCCAAACTCAGAAGTTCCCAGTGTCAGCTTTCTTTGCAGAAGAGCCCAGACTGTATGGGGGGCAGTCAGCCCTGGGAAAGCCTTTGCTCCTCACTTTGTCAGTGATAGTTGTCTTAAGCTGGGATAAAGTAGGCTTGTCTTTTTGGCTATTTAGGGCTTTTACCGGTAAAATGGGTCTGAAGATGGAATAAACCAACCCTCATTTTTTTCCTGCTATGGCTCGTTTCAGCTTGGCAAATTAAAAGCAAATTTAAAACAGAAATTCTTCTCTGTAACAACATAAAACAGAACCACAGTCYAAGACAGTAAAGTGAAATCATATTMTATATATAWAWAAAAGAAGATTCACAACATTTTGGGGTTTTCTTTGCTCTTTGAAACGTGATTAAGTATAACGATAAGACATCAAACAGTAGCTGACCACATAAACCAAAGGAGGTTAACACTTAATGTACTTCCCAGCAAGGCATGCTGTTCAACAATGCAAGTGTGCTCCCATCATGATTTTGTTTRTGCTCTCACTGTTAAGCATGGTACAAAACACACCTCTGCACAAAAGGAGGAAGTGACTGCACAGGAAACTTACATGTTAGTCTCTAGCTCTCTAGAAACCTGTGGCAAAAAAGGGTCATCAAATCACTAGTGATGTTAAAAACTCATCCCTGGGAATCATCTCCAAGCTTGAGATCTAGTGTTGCTTTTAATACAAAGTTGTTTTTTAGTTAATCTTATGTCTTGAATACTAAGTTGTGATCTGAAGGTGCTGGTGGCCAACAAGATCACACAAATGGTCTGCAGGTGTTACAAAACTTGTCCAAAATAGCATTTGGCACTCTCCGTCTTCTTTGGACCCTGTGGATCCCAAGGGTGCTCGATGGTCCCCCAACAAACCCTTGGGGGAAAAATTCACATAGACTTTTGGGTATACACACAACAAAAAAATGATGGAGGAACCTGGAAAAGATTCAGAGATGTTGGTCTAGAAAAACACAGCCATAACTTCAGTTAGCACAGCTCCAGCATTACAAGGGGCACAGCAGGGAGCTCTGCCTGCTCTGGCTGAAAATCGATCTCATGCAAAAAGCAAGTGCATCCAACGTTCCGGGAAACAAAAAGTTTTCAGCAGCATCAGCAAAGTGTGCGGCTCACTGAGCTGTTCAGGGCTGGGCTGTGGGGAAGAGAGGCAGCTGGGCAGGCGGCTGCTTCCTACTGCTGGCCTGAGCCGGCTCCCTCATGGCTGCAGAGGGCACTGATTGAAGGAGCTTTACCTGTGCTGTGAGAGCAGAGGGTAAGCAATTGCTGCACGCACAGAGAAAATCCTGCCGTCATAAAAAGCAGCCAACTCTGCTGGCAGTCAGGGACACACAGGTTTTACACTTCGTTTGAAGTGAGTTCAGGGAATGAGACAGCAGAGAAAGGTTCAGCCCTTTGGCAATCACCAAAGTATGCACGCACAGTGCCTGAGCTGAAAACATCCCCAGCATGCCAGAAGAGTGTTTCATGTCCTTTCTCCTCTCTGGCACAGGCACTGGGAACTGGATTACAGAAGGTGGACAGCACTGCAGAGCTCACAGATACACAGATCATCCAGAGCTATGGGTGCAAAAATACAGGGATCAGCCAGGGGAGAAGGAATAACCAACTTATGACATACCCTCTTCCAAGACAGTGCAAAGGCAGCTGCGAGAGCAGGAGTTAGGCTTCACAGAGACCAAAAAACAACAGATGAGCACCAGAAAGCAAACAACAGACTATCCTGAAGATAAAATACAACCACTGCTCAGTCCCCCTGTAGCAAAGTGCCAGAGTTTGGGAAAGTTTTCCTCAATGCTTGGTAGGCAAAGCAAATTTCCATGCCAAAGGTGAGCATTACCTACCTCCCAACCCTGCTCTGCTTCASTGTCCTCCTCTTCCTCAGCTGACAATGTGTGYCTTAGCAGGATCCAAGAAGGATTCYGTGAGGGAGCAGCTCTCAGTCCTGCGGTGTTCTCAGCAGCTGCTGCCTCCTGAGGTTGTGGGGATGCCCAGATGGAGCTGGAAACTGGCATGGGGACAGCAGTGGCTGCCTTTGGGCATTGAGGTTCCCCCCCTAAMCAAACAGTCAGACACAGTCCTGTTTTCTGGAAAGAGTGTTTCTGTATGTTTCAATATATGCGAGCTGTTGTTTCCCTGATGGCTGCAGCTGTCACCCAGCTTCTCTGTCTCTAATTGTGAATGTGGTCCTACAGTGYCTGCAGATTTCACGGTACATGATTAAAACGGGGGAAATGCTCCATGTTGGAGCAATGCCGGAGTAGGCAGCAGGGTGTGAGTCCCTCAGTGCGGACAGCTACACATTAAGTGTTTCTGTGCTTGCACAGCCTCTTTCCCTGTGTCCCATCCACCCCTCTGAGCAGACTTTTCCTCTCTGCGGGACATCACCCCAGGATATCAGGGGTAGCCCCAAGCAGAGGATGACAAGGGGCATGAAGGGCTCAGGGAAGAGATGAAGGAGGAGGGACACAGACAGSTGTGTGGCACCTGTTCTGGGGGCCACCAGCCCATGGCAAAATGCAGCCCAGAGGTGCCTCTGCTGCACATGGCTCTCCAGCAGGGACGTCTCCACTGCACAGGGTGTCAGTCCATGGAGTGCAGCCATTCCTGCATGTCTTGGGTTGCACCAGCCCATCTCTCCTGCATACAGCTGCTTGTCTGCCTTTGCCAGCATGGGTTCAGCAATAGGAGCACGAACTCTGGGCATGCTGGGGGGAGATCTAGGGGGCCACAGGCAGCCAGGAATGGGGCAGAATGGTCAGTGCAGCACTGAGAGGGAAACAGAAAACAATGAGGATGAAGATCTTGCTGTGACTTGGCCAAGCCAATCCATCTTTTTTTTGCACCCTCAGATGCTCCAGTGCTTCTTTCCCACCTGCTGCACCACACAGACCCAAGGATTCAAGCTCTGCTGCCCACATCACCAGCTGGGGATGGAGTTGTTCTTCTGCCACTAACCCTTAACTTTACCTTTTGTAAACCAAGAGCAGGATTTGTAAACCAAGAGCAGGATTTGGCGCCCAAGCACCTGGTTGGTTCCCCTTTGTGCAAAGCCCAGCTGTGTGCCCTGGCTTCCACTTTTGGCATGGCAGCTGTGCAGCTGTCTGGCTCTGCAGGGCTGGTGGCAGGACTCACCCACGCCTTCTGGTCTGCTCTGCTCTGCTCTGCTACCAGCTCTTGTCAGTTCCTCCTCACACTCCCTTCCGAAAAGAGAAGTCCCCCARAACCCACATGCTTCCCCCCACTGCCCTGTAGCTGTCCAAAGCTACGCTGGCAAAGTGCTGTGAGGGTCAGAGCTGCTCATCAGAGGGCAGGGAGTCTGAGCCAGGTCACCATAACCGAGGGTGTGGACAATCCTGTAAGCAGCCAAACTCCCCCAATCAACCTTGGCCCAAGTTCTTTGTCTTCCCACCTTGTACCTCACTCTCAACTCATTCCACAGTACTATTTTTTGACACCCTTAAGACATGCTATTTTCTCAAAAAAAAAAAGAAAAAAAAAAGTTAAAATATAAGCTATATAAGCTGAGGTGTCTCAGCAAGAGCTGAATTAGGGAAATCTCTGCAGGAGCTTTTCCTACTGTGGACAGTTTCAGCTCACACCTCCACCAGGATTCAGTCACAGCCCCAAAGAAGAGCAGGACATGATGGACTCCAACTCTGATCCCAGTGGTCCAAATTAACTGAGGAGGAAGAGATGGGACAACCCAGGGCAACCACAGCAAGGTTTGTGTCTAGCATTACTCTTTTTTGGGACAGTTTTCCAGAGAACCAACAAAACCAGTTTTCTGAGGTAGTGTAAATAAGCTGGATTTGGAACCAGCATCTGGCCTGAGGCTCCTCCAAAATCCACCCTATTTAAATATCCTGAATGGTCACCATCACACCCCAGACCCTGATTGTTGCCATGGGGCTGTTTATGCTGTGGCACACAGTGCAACAAGGAGCAGAGGTTGCAAAAGAGCTTCCAGGAAAAAGAGGGCCAGAGCTAAAATTGCAAGGGAAGCACTGGGAAGAAGAAGATTCACGAAGGTCCAGATTGTCCCTGCCTGGTTTTAATTTTTCAGAAGTACAGTTCAGAATATATATTTTAAATCATTATGATGTCTCCAATTCCACAGCAGAATGCCAGTTCACTCTTGGATATTTCTCCTCTCTTTTCATTTTTGCCACTGCAGCTCAGCAAGACAGAGACCCACAGAGCCAAATTTAGTCCCATGGGTGCTGGGGTTTACTGGGCTACTGCACAAAACACTGCTGAGGTGCTCCTGAGAGGTTTCATTCTGACTTCGGTAAAAGTGCAGGAAGTAAGCAAAAATGTACCAGTCCCTGCTCCAGGAGCACATGATGGTGCTTTGACTAAGTTTCTAGAAAAGATGAGTATGGTGTTTTGTGCTCAAGACAGTTTAAAAGCAGGTTTTAGAGAAATCTGTATACAGAAGATTACACTGACACTGACATAAATGTGGCCTATGTTAATGTAGCTTGCTTTGATGAGAGGAAGGCACAAAGCTGATACAGAAATACATAAATAGACATAACTTGACTTAAACTGGGAGTTCACTTGCATGGTTTTGGAGTGCTTTACCTAGATCAGCTTGTAACCACCAATTTATTGTACAGTCAAACAAAACTTTGTAATTTCTTTTCCCAGCAGCTCAAATTCCTGCCTCTGATCCCCTGTTCTAAAGCAGCAAAGTCAGGTGCTCAGTGATTGCTGGCAAAGGTAGGCACTAGTTTTAAAGCCATTTTCCTCACCTATGTAGGCTATGCACAGCTGATCTTTGCACAGGTGTATCAGAGGCATGAACATATATTTCATCCCACCAAAGAATGGAAAAGTTGCCCTAGGATTGGCCAAGACCAGTCTCTCACATAAAATGCTCCACCCATTCTCCTCTGATGGAATGTGAAAGCCTTCAAGAACTGGAGCTGCTACAACCTCACCTGGAGACTTTGGAGGAGAGTTGCAGAAGCTGCTTTGGTGGTRTTTTCTTCAGGATGTGGCTTTATTTTTGTCTGGCTCTTTGTAGCAGGAGAGGTAAACCTCCTGCCATTTTAAGGACTTTTTCAAGTTTGCTCAGCTATACTGGGATTGAGAAGTCTGGTTTTAGTAGGAGAGGTCTCTGCCTTCCTCGGGTCAAAGCTTTCCTTAACCCCGAAGTGGAAATAAACTCAGAACTTTAACAAACGTGTTTTCTTCAAAGGTTCCTTTGCCATTTGAAGTAGAGAGATATTCAATAAATCAGCCTACACTCAGGAAAACCACTTCCACTATTAGTCATATTTCATTTGCCAGGTATCARATGATCTCCACTCTAAGCTGTAGAGCACATCAAGAAAACCAGAACAGTCAAACCTCACGTGCACAGTGTCACAAGCAAAGTTTCCCCATATTTTTTTTTGCCTATATTTAAATTTCTGAATTTCCTTTGTATCTGATAAGGATATTCAAACCAGGGTCCAAATTYTGTCACTTTTCCTCTTCCATCACTAAAAAAAGGACATTGCTCTTTCAGCATAAAAGGGCACCATTATATCCTGTTGCTCAGACAGCTCCAGGGACAGACTCATAAAATCCTGGATGAAGGACTGAAACAAAAATACCTGAATTTCAAATGGAGTTTTTTCTGTGTTACAAATTGAGAACTGCCACTAGAGGTAACTAGAGGTTCACATAAAGCATTTCATCAGTTTGTCTAATCTGTCCTTCACTAGAACTCCAATTGATTGTAGAGCATCTATAACTTGTTATCTTGGAAATATCACTGAAGCCTTCCTGAAGTAAGGTCTTYCCTTACTTGGTAGAAAAAGCCTTAATGATTGCAGTTCTGACACAATTCTTTTATCTCTTTCTGCTGTTTTCTGCATCCCTTCATCACCTGCCTTATGAAGCTGTTTAAGACCATTTCTAGGAATAATATAAGAATACGTTTAATAAATTTCAAGAATGTCTTGGGAATAATTTAGTTTTTTTATTATAAGAATAAGAGCGCTAAATTTTAAGAATTTTAATGTTAATCAGCAACATGGATATACCCAGGTGGAAGTCAAGATACGACAAAGTATCAGGATGTCTTTGAAAAAGGGAATGTTGAAACCTAATTACCATTAGATGATTATGTTATCATTACATGATTTATATCAGACACTGTGAAAGTGGCTGTTGGTGGGAGGGCTGTGATGAAAAAAACATGCTGTATTCTTATTTAAAATCCAAGCAAAGCAAAAACAACCCTTTTTGTCTATCAGACTTGGGCAGATGGTGCCTCTCAGTTGAGACTCCTTCTCTTTGGAAACGCTGAAGCTTCTGGCAAGAATTTGGCATTCCTCCTGTGCAGGGGCAAGCTGGGGACCAGGACAGTGAGGCTCAAGGATGCTGGAGCAAGGGCACTTTGCAGCTCCCATGGAGTGGGTGCTCTTCACCTGCTCTAAGAAGGGGTCTGTGCCCTGGAGAGGTGCCAGTCCAGCCCAAGCAGGCAGAGGCAATGGGGCAGTGCCCARCCTGAGTCAGCAGCATCTGCCACTGCCCAGCCACACCCGTGCCCTTCCAGCCCTGTGCACGGCTGAGTCATTTCCAGCAGCCTTTGGGAAGTGCTGGAGTCAGGGAGCATTTAGCAACCAGCTTCAGCTGGAAAATAAAAATAATAAATGGACAAAAAAGAGGAAAACGTTACAAGTTGACACCCAAGAKTTCATCTTCGAAATGCCAGACTTGCCTTTCTTCACGTTCTGCTCTTGTGGTTTTCCTTGAAAATGGTGCTTGCACTTTGAGAAACAAGAAAACCACTGGGTAATTAGAGCGGCCCTCTGCCTCCCCCCATGAAACATTTAGTTCCAAACAGGTGGGTGTTTTTYTTACTTTATCACTAAGAACAAACCTCAAATATTTTCATTTCCAGTACATCTGAAAATACACTATTGTTGCTGAGGTTTTAGTCTGGCTTCACAAACTGAACTATAAATTGCCCATGCATATGCAGGCTGTGCTTAGAGGTGCTCATGTGCTTTGCAGAAGAGACTGAGCTGCCTGGGGAAGACCACAGGTCCCAGAAACATCCCAGCCAGGTGGTTTGAAGGCAGCAGGGAGGGGGAAGGTGAAGCAGCAACAAGACAGACATTTCCAGGCTTCTGTGATGGAGTTCCAGACTGGATGGGAGACCAAGTCCTGCAGAGGCTCAGCGACAGTGACTGATGGGAGTGGGAGAGTGGAGACAAAGGAAAGATCTTGTCTGAACAGCACTGATGAACAGCACACCATGAGCACCCAAGTGCCCTGCAAAAAGAACAAGGGGTCTGGATTCACCTATGGCCACAGGCAAGGCCTCACCAAATCTGGCTTCCCAACAGCTCTGCTTATCAGCAGCTGATGTAGGTGTGGATGCATCTGCCTGCTGAAGAGCAGGTGTTGATCTTATCCTGCCTYTGGAGCGAGCTGTGTATGCCCAGGTCCCTCACCAGGGAAGTCTCAGGCTGCCAGGAAGGCAGGGTTTACCCGGTTCAATCGTGCCCCCTGTAGCTGACCGTGGCCACTGCAYGGCTCCCCTTGGCAGAGTCACAGAGGCCCCCAGGCATCAGCAGCTCTTGCCAAATCTGCCGGTCCTAATGCAAAAACCAGATGAATCTGTGCTGCTTTACTTTTAGATCTTTAAAAAAAAAATCTCTAAATACACAGTCCAGCTTAAACAGACACACATCCTTAACCCAGTAGAGAAGGGGGGTGCTGCTGCTGCTGAAGGGCATGAGCAGCGGGGGCTGTTGCCAAACAGGGTGGCTACCAAAGCTAACACCCCAATAATCATTGTAGATCTTAGGGTGCTTCCCACAATGTGAATGTGCTCTAAGGAACTGTATTAGACCTGAAGTCATAGAATCATAGAATGGTTTGCAGGGGAAATGATCCTTAAAGACCATCACAGTTTCAACCCCCTGCCATCGGCTGGGCCACCTCCCACTGACTAGACCAAGTTACTCAGGGCCCCACCTGGCCTGGCATTGAGAGTTTCTTGGGATGGGATATCCACAACTTCTCTGGACAATCTGTTTCAGTGCCTCAGCATCCTCACACTGAAAAAACTTCTTCCTAACATCTACGTCAGCCAGAATTTATGTGTAGCAACAGGTTGTATCTTTTGCCAGAACAAGAGACATTGGCAGGAAAAGCAACAATGTGATGCACGGAGCTGAGATGTTTGACATCTCAACCACACAAGAAAACCTGAAAGGGAAGGACTCATTAAGACTCCTCTACCAGCAGACGAGCTGTCCAAGCATCTTGGTTTTTCTTTTTGTATCATGTCTGGTCTTTAAAAACCTCATTCTGCAAACCACACTTTGCTCACATCAACCACATAGTGCTAYTGACACTTTTATACACYGTGGGTGACAGCAGCTTGCCATAGGGTCAGCAGAAGTTGGCATTTTCAGTGATGTAGGAAATTCCAAAGAGAGAATTGCATTTTGTTTCAGGAAAAAAAAAAAAAGAGGTAGTTTGTGACAAAAGGAACAAAACATAAACATTACTCTGAACGAATGCACGTTTCAATTCTGGTTGAGATGGAAATGCACACTTAGAGCTGGGATCTACACTTCCAGGGAGCCCTGGCATCCAGAGCTGAACAGGAGGCTTGGTGGTGCGGGGTCCTGACCCTTGTTAGGGCAGAGTTGCACAAGAACTGACACAAAGCTCAGAAGCAGCTCATAAATGCTTGTTGCATTTCACACAGCCATGACTGCACAGGGCTTTGGCTCCCTCTCTCAGGACAGAACATCTCTCAGGCTGCTGCAGAGCCCCAGGACTCAGCTTTTTGCCTTCCTATATCCTTCATGCTCAGCTGCCTCTTGCCCAGTGAAGGGGCAGCTYATGCAGGCACTCCRGGTGGTTTTCCAAATGCRTGCTTGATCCCATGAGCACTGCMCAGCCTTGCCAGTGCCTGCTGGAAKATGGGGATTGAAAGTTTGCTCTTTGCATCTCAGTSAGCTCAGCTGCTGCAGAAGAGGYACCRAAYGTASCAAGCTAGCTGTGGTCACTTGTGGGTGGTGGCTAAATTATGTATCAAATCAAATTTTTTCTCCAACTCTTAAAGCCTTTGCAGGGGAACCAGAAAGACTTGTGCTCCATGGAGCTGAGACACCATAAGACTCCTCCTTTGGACTGGGGATAGGTGGGATCACATCCCAGTTTTGAAGAGGGAAATGTGTTGGTTAATCCTATGTCCYGAGAGGATTCTTCATGTCATCCATGGTTAATTAGCCTGAATTTCCTTGTCATYCACAAATGTATTTAAATTCTGTTTTAAGTAAGGAATGATTTGAAAAGGGAAAGGTTACAAAGAGATCATTTTCTAGATTATTTCACCTTTATGCAAGCCTGGAGACTSATGCTAGCAGCTCCTAATTTCATTACAGCCTTCAGCTTCTTGTCTTTTGGTTTTCTTCCCTTTAATTTGTAGGAAGGAGCTGGCCACAATTCCCAGCTCACAAACTTGGTTTTCTTTGAGTGATATAACAGTGGTTGTTTAACTGTAGTGTTTTAAGCATAATATATGCCACTAAAGAAGAAGAACACGCCTCTGGCAGGTGAATTGAACAGGACAGGTGGCCTGAGTGACTGAAGCTATCTTGGGGTAAGCACAGTGCAGTCTAGGAGCTAGGGAACAATTTTGGGAAAARCATGCCAACCCTTGTTGCATAAAGTATTGTTTGCCCTTGCTGCACTTACCACAAGATCTTGCCAAAGGACAGATGGCCGGAGATGTGATGAAATGGCTCAGGAACTGGAATATTAAGATTTTGTCTCGGTTCGCCAATGCTTCACACGCAAAGCCCCTGATGTTACCCCCTGCCAGGCAATGTGGGCTACAGCTGRCTTTCTGCTAAAGAACCCCTTATCTGGGTGGACTTGCTGCTGCTGGCCACCTGCTCGCTCCTACTTTGGTGCTGAAATATGTKTGTGCAAGCGACATGGCGTGGCAGATGGAAATGTGCAGATGCCTTCTGCAAAGTGGCAAAGCACTTTGAGATGCCTCTTATAACAACAGTGAATCATCAATATAAGCAAATGAGCAAAATGCTGAAGAAAAAGATGTGGGAGTGTGAGACCAAGCCAGGTCTAGCAGGATCTTAAGAATTTCTGCGCTCAGACTGAATGTTTCAGCCAGTTGTATCTCAGCCCAAACTTTGAAAAGAACAGCTGTGCTTACAAGGGTAGCCAAGGGAAAACATTTATTCTCTGAAAAGACTATTGAGAAGAAAGCATGCAGTGACTCTGAATGCCAGGAGATGGGTTTCACCTGGTGGCACGGACTGAATGCAGTCCAGGGCTGTCTGAACTGCACTCACTGCAGGAACAGCTCAAGAAGTCATTGCTGCTGCAGTTGTTCTGGGGGAAATGGGGGAAAATATTTGAAGATGTGGTTTCCCCTCTTCAAATGAAGCTTTGCAGATGCACCATGCCTGGGCTGTGCCTCTGGTTTGTGAGCACACACAGCACACCAGGAGGAAGTGCTGGSGTTTGGGGAAGTAGCGGCCAAACCAGTGCAGGAATGTTTTCGGTTGCAGTCGATTGTTTATGGTGCAAGCTAGTAATTGCCTCATTGTTAACGTAAACAGTGCTCTGAATGTACGGTGTTTTATGGGCTGTTTTATCAAATGTGATTTATTTTGCTCTGACTCATCAGGCRAAGAGTGTTGGGAAACAGTGGCTGTGCTCTGGAAATGTCCTTGCACAAGGAAATTCTTCCAACTCTTCTGCAGAAAACTGCAGAGTCTTCTGCAGAAAACTCAATTTTAATTATGAGAAGCTTTGCCTTTCCCAGTCAGTTCTGTTTTCCCAAAGTTTGACTGAGCTACCCCTGTCACTGAGCTACTTCCCCATCACCATTTGAGATGKTATCAGGTTATCAACCAGTAAAGCCTCAGCCCATTCTCCCTTGCAAATTTTTGCTTCTCCCTTATATTTTTTTTTTTTTTAAATCTGCTATGGTCCTGACCACAATGCATCCTGCACCTCTTTTCTCTGACTCCAAATTTAACCCAAAGAACAGCCCTAGYCTTTGGCTCTCTCCAGAAGCAGATCACCACCAGGAGAAAATATATGTACACTACACAAATATGCAATCTGTATATAATCTTCTCCAAAACTCAAAGGAAATAAGTGGTCAGTGGTGAGCAGAGTGGTTTATTTTGTCTTCTTTTATTGTTTCATCTGGTTTTCTAGCATCACCCTCTTCACAGGCTGCAATGAGGAGTGTCAATTTTTGGAGACCAGAAACTCAGACGGGGTGGCAGCAGAGGGGGCAGCAGAGCAGCAGCAATGTGTGCTCGAATGCCCTGYACCTCCATGACAATGGGAGAGCTTCAGGTCTGCAGTGTCAAGAGGTCTGTGCCAAAGATTGCCTCATCCAAACCTCTGCCAGAACAGCTGTCACTCTGACAAAAACAGGGACAACACAGCAGCCAACAGATTTGTCCTGGTGATAGGCAAATGCCATACTGTGACTTGCCTCATGTTGAGTCACTTTATGTCTCTGGGCACAGGAGGCTGCTCCTATATCAGTCTCAGTCTTCACAAGAGCTGCAGGGTGTCCATTCAAGAAAGCAGCTAGTAATTCACCTCAGCAGAAGAGGGACCATCAGACAGCCAATGGAGAAGGAGATGTTTCAGTGGTGCTTCATTCACTGACCTGGCTGCAGCCCTTTGTCCTTCAGTCTTGCTTTTGCATCCACAAGAAAAGGCTCCTCATTTCTGCCTCAGCTGGGTTCAGCAGTGGAGGAGCATGCAGGGGCTCCCAGCCTGGCCAGAGCAGTCCACTGGGAATGGTGGAGGCACACAGGATGCTACCCAGCTGGGTCTGGGTGCCAAGGAGCCATCCGGCATCAGGATAGGCAGTAGATGATGCCAGCGAGTGGGGTGAACAAGGCAAACTGGAGCTCTCTGCTGTTCTACAAAGCACAAAGGATGTGATGAAGGAAAAGTGAAACAAAACTGTTTAGAAAATGCTGAGAAGACAGCAGTGACATACACAGTTCTGTGATGGCTGGCGAAAAACTCAACATGAGCCAACAGTGCACACTTGTAGCCCAGAAAGCAAAGCAAATCCTGGGCTGTATCAAAGAGTGTGGTCAGCAGGCCAAGAAAGGTGATTCTGTCCCTCTACTCTGCTCAGAAAGGTGATTCTGTCCCTCTACTCTGCTCTTAGGAGGCCCCATATGGAGTGCTGAGTACTGTTCCCGTGTCCCTGACATAAGAAGGACATGGAAGTGTTGGAACAAGTCCAGAGGAGGACATAAATTGATAAGGGGACTGGAGCATCTTGTCTATGGAGACAGGCTGGGAAAGTTGGGGCTGTTCAGTCTGGAGAAGWGAAGGATGCAAGGASACCTCATGGCAAGCTTCCAGTATCTGAAGGGGGGCTACAGGGAAGCCAGAGAGGGACCCTTCATCAGGAACTGCAGTGCTAGGGCAAGGAGTAATGGGTACAGATCTAAAGAGGGAAACTCAGGTTAGATATTAGGAAGAAWTTTTTTTACTCTGAGGGGTGYAAGACACTGGSACAGGCTGCCCAGGGAGGTTGTGGATGCCCCAACCCTGGCAGTGTTCAAAGCCAGGATGGATGGGGCATTGAGCAGCCTGRTTTAAAGGGAGRTGTCCCTGTCAGTGGCAGGAGGGTTGGGAGTAGATGATCTTTAAGGTCCCTTCCAGCCCCTTAACTTTCTATGATTCTATGTTGTTTGCTTCCTTACACTGCACCCTACCTTTTACTTTGTGCAAACACAGCTCAGTGGGTAGGATTTTCTCTCTTTCTCTTCTTTCTCCCTTTGGCTAAAGCCTTGTAAATCTCTGGGCCTTCAGAATCAAGATGGTTTGATGAGAGCAAATGAGTGAGCCCATTTCACAGTTAATAAAACCAGATATTGGTTACACTGCCAAGGACAAGGACCGATTGTGACAAAACTCCTTGCAGAAACACCGCCCAGTCATCTCTCCAGAAAACATACCTCCTTCTGCCTGCACACACAGCTGCTGAGGCTGCCCCACATCACCTCTTCCCAGGCTGCATCCCAGCACTGCACTCAGGAGCCTCAGGAGCAGGGCAGCACCCTGCTGTATGCACTGGTTCTATCAATGGCTGTCAGAACAGTTTCCATCTGTTTCAGCATTATTCCTGCAGCAATGGGCCCAGCAGGAACGCTGGAAATCCCACCCAAGATGTGGTACACAAATTCTTTAGACATATGGCTTATGATCCTCTTGGGTAAAAAAGAGAAGGGGTGCATATAGCTTAAACACAGCAGTAGAACGGAATTCTGAGGAAAAACACAATCTTGTTCTTCACATTTCTGAGTCATAAAAATGAGTTCATGAACTTTATACRGAGACTTGAATTTTGCTAAGCTTTACAGAAAGACATGCAATTATTTGTCCCAAAACTGTGTTGTGCTCCTTTGTCTTAAAYGTCGCCTTTGTTTTTTGCCTGTAAGAATTTATGAGATAATCTAGTCAGCTTCTTTACACACATTTTGCTTAACAGACTTGTTATTCAGCTCTAAGATTGCTATTTAAATATAGTTTGGTGGCTGGTGAGGTCTCTTAAGGACACCTCCATCTCACAGTATATCATTAGGGAGATATGTGTACATCTGCACACAGAGGTGTGGAGGGGACAACTTTTTGTTGTCCCCTTTTTGTCTACCCCTGCAGAGACCTGCAGATATATTCCGCTTTAGCAAGAAAAAAAAAAAAAAAAAAAAGAAGTGGTTTTGCTTAGTTTTGGCTGCCAAGAAACCCAGCTACTAAGAAACAAAGTGTTGCTCTTTTCATGGCCAAATAATGGAGCATTTATGTTCTTTATGGAGCAGATGGTAAAGTGATATGTCACGTCTCTGCTGTCTGGTTGAGAGAACTGCGCTGGTGTTTGGAGCCTGGCAGGAGTGCTGCTATTAAGAAAAATCAGAATTACATGTCAGACACAGAGATCGATGCGAGCCCTTTGCCTGCAAAATTGAATTTAAACTCTCCCTTGTCTACACTGTAGMAACAAACTGACAATTTCTTCACTCAAGAAATCCCAGAAAGCCCCAGTTTTCTGTATCCTCACAGCCAGTTATTAGCAGAAGGACTACTTATCATCCTGCAGAATTGCTTGCTCATCCCAACCCTGCATGAACTACCAGGAAAACTGTGGCCAAACCTTGCCTGGCTGCAAGCAGGTAACAATGCTCTCTTTTATACCAWCGAGCCTAATTAAGGGGCTGGATTTCTCCTTGTCCTTGTCCTGGAGGACCATGGAGAATACCCAGGGCTGCARTCCTGCTGGCAACCACAGGCAGGACACCAACCTCCTTCACTTCCACACAAGCCTCTTTGGCCAAGGTTGCTCCTGCCTGTGTTCTGTTGRACAGCTGCTGCCCAGCTGCCAGCACCACATCCTTTCTGACCAGCCTTAGCACATAAAACTGCAAATTTGCCAGTGGCAGACTGAACTCCCTTGTCAGATCATCAATGAAGATATTAAAAAGATATTAAAGAATTGGTCTCAGAAAATGGTCCCAACCCAACAACAGGTTTTGCTTTAAAAGTAGGGTAAGAATTTCCTTGACAAGATGGGCTTCTTGAGGCTTTGCAAAACTGAACTGGACAAAGGAATTCCTACTGACTTTACCTTCACTTTTAGCTTKACCCATGTCCTGAAATCTCCTCTAAGGAAGACAAAAAGTTCATCCACCAGCACAGACCACACTGTCCAGAGCACATGTGTGCTTTGGACCAAGTCTACATGGCAGTCATGACTTCCAGGACTTTCCTGTCTACCTCCTGCGTGTGACTCTAAGGCTATGCTCTGAGACAGATACCAGTTAGGAAAGGAGAAATGCCATTTAATGTRTTATAACTTCCTAAATTTAAATAGCTGTTCCATAAACCTGTTTGAAAAACTAAAGCCCCTTCCTGCTTAAAAAGGTCACATTTGGGATTTTTTCTTCCTATCTCAATCTGGAACAAGAGATTGGCTAGGGAAGCAGCTACCAGATAAATTTAGCTTAAGGGGAACAGAAATTTATTTCATGTGTCAATGTTTGTTGCCTGTGTAAACCACCTTGAAAAAACATCTAATTTTTTTTCTCCTATGAGAAACATGGAGAACAAGCTGTGAAGCCCAGAGGCTTTTTGAATAAAGTGAGTCAAAAATGCYTTCAGTGCATATTTTATGGTAGGGGGCTTTTCTCTGCTGTATGCCCCTTGTCTTTTCCAATTAAGATGAGATTAAGCCCAGCTTGTCTGTGTAAATGCCAGCAATCTTCTTAAAGGGGCTGTCTCAGCTGTTTCTGTCTGGGGAAGAGACAGCACACGCTGAGGGCTGATGTGGCTCCTGCCAGGGCCCCTCTCTCTGTCCCTCCACTGAGAGCAAAGTGAGCAGATAACTCCTCCCAGCTGCTCTTTCAAATGCTCACTTTGAAAATGAAATAAACTGATGAACAATATGTACCTTCAGTTGGCAGAAGTCTAACTGAATTTTCAGAGAAGAAGAAAATTGAGCTGGAGGCCACTAGTAATACCATTTCCCCATTTCTGTGTTGGAATCCTTTTCTAATACGATGCTCCAAGGCAAAGAACAGCCATGCTAGAAAATGAAGGCTTCTGGAGAAGCAGTTTTTCTGGACAAGAGTGAAATGAATGTTGAATGCCCTGCTGAGTGCTCTTCAGAGGGGCTGGAATGACTTCAAACTGYATGATGTGTTTTTCCTCTATTCCTATTTATCCTAACAACTGAAATTAAGGTAATTTCCATCTTTCAGCCAACTCTGCTCTCACTTGTACCATTACATGTACATTGAAAACAATGTAATGATTTGTATTTCCTGTGTGACACTGACACGTTCTTAGCCTCTTGATTCAATCACATAATTTTTTTCTCTTTTGCATATATCTTAACTGAAAATTCATTTTTTACTTGTAGAGTTGAAAGGGGCAAGATAAAATATAATACAACAAAACCACAGGAGTTAAGGAGTTTGGAGGTAAAAAGGAAAAGATCCAAGTGCCTTAGGTTCCTGCAAGGTTCTCCTTACCATCACTGACTTGATGGAGGGCTTCCCAGCTGGAACAAACATAATATCAGAGCTCACAATCCTTAGCAACCACCCACAAGGTCTGATTCTTTGTAGGCTGGAGCCTCCATCTSTAATTCCATGGAGCCTGCACTTGGCAAGATGGCATGGCATATGATGAATTATGTCTTGCGAAATATGGCACTATCCAAGAGCTCACTTTGCAACACTAAAAATCAACCCAGAACAAGATACTTCACATCAGCATTTTCCTGCATTCTCTGGAAATTCTGCACACAAAATCAGAGGGAGGACACTTGTCCCCATGTGACCAGGCATTCCTCTGGTTCCTCYCAAAGTGCAAGACAGCCTTTTGCATCACGGGGATAAGATGCCAAGGCACATGGAAATTTGGAGATGGAAATAGCAGGAGTTCCTAACAGGGTTTYCAATCACAGCTATCTGCCAGCATGTCTCAAGTGTCTGCACACTCAGMATCAGTGTTCTTGGGGAAGATGGAYRCAGAAAAATGGAGACTGTTTGGAATGTAGAAATTATTTACCATCTCCTATCACCTGAACTGTGAAGAAAATAGATGTGTTGATAAACTTTTTTATTTCGGCACTTAACTGTTACCTTACATAATCTCAAAACACCTTTGCAAAATGGTGCTTTCTGCCTTGCAAGTATTGCYCAGCTCCTGACAGTGAGCAGGAGGGTGAGCAAAGCTCCTCAGCAGACACCTGCTCTCTAACCACTGTCTACCCTCAGCAAGGGTGTGAAGGGCAAGACATGATGAGGGACATGTGTGGGCCAGAATATTTCCTGGGCAGAGGCAGGGATCAGGTCTTTTTGTGAGCAGGTGCCTGTGTCAGGGACCAGCAGCAACTATGACAGACTTGAGGAGCAGCCCAGAAGCAGCTCAGTAGCAGCCCTGATGGACGTGTAGTTCCTGACCTGTGGGCAGTCCTGCCCTGGGGCTTGCTGTCACTCAATGATCAGCAGAGGAGAGAGTAAGTGGTGAAGACACTGGTTAGTACTGCTCTCTCATCCCTGGAGAACCCTGATTATTTGCAAAGAGGTTTCTCTGSGCTCCTAAGACTGCTGCTAAGCAGCAGCATACCCCCAGCATGAGCTGAAGCAGGATGTGGTGACTGTCAGGACCTCAAGCTAAACAATCTATTGCTTAAGTGTCATCTCTGCTATCATGTAAAACCAGAGAAGATGACTTGGCAAGGACTTACACTGTATGCCTGAAGACTGCAGCGTGGTACAGRCTGAGGGCCACGGGCATCTTTCCAGTCGGAACTGTGACTGGTGATAAAYGTTCCAAGGCCATTTGCTGTCACAGTACTGAATCCTACACATCCCTTGCCTCCAAAACTCAGTGACCACATCACATTGGATAGATGGTCCCCATCCTGTGCTGCCTGTGTCATGTTCTGGCTTACCTCAACCACCTAACCCCATGGATGGCATTAAATTCTGGCAGCCAGAAGTGCTCCCTGACATGCTTTCCTGGTGTAGACATAACTCTCCTGTCTTCCAAAGGCARCATGTCTTTTCCTGGCTGTAGCAGGCAGATTCTGCCTTCACCAATTCAAAAAGGAAAATGTCACTAGCACAATCTTGGCTGGAGTTGTGGAGTTTCTTTCTTGGAACCATACTTTGAAGGATCTCAGCAGCAGGGCTTCACTGGCTTCAGTCAAATCAGGATCCAAACATGGTGCTACAGGTATGCCTTCTTCTAGGATAAAGTGAATTTAAACCATTGGTTAGAGACATTACTGATTTTTCTATACCTATTGTTTCGCTGAATTTCTTAAGGAAATTAGGCTACCGTGGCCATATTGTATACTGTCTTCCCAGCCCCAGTAACTTTTGATCCTGTTGGCCAATTTCAACTAACCATCTAGCTGGGATTACATTCCTGCAGCACTCCTTGAAAAGGATTGTGATGTGACCTCTGCATCTCTGAGAATCATCAGGCCACAGAGATGCACAGAGCACCCAGCATCATGATGCTTCTGCCACAGCTTTGAGATGTTTAGATATCAAAAAATCTCAAGACAAAAGTCTGTAAGAAACCGGGCTTTTCCTGTTCTTACTGCTCTTCCTGTGCTTACTGTTACTGCTCAGCTTTTTAGGTTTATACAGTACTGAACTTCGATGACAAAGAATCATATRTACAGTGAAGTGCTTAGGAGTCAGATACCATTCCAAATAGCTGATAAAACAGTAGCATATTTGAAAGTCTTGGCACCTGAGCTATTTACATCAAAAAACAATGCACCTTCATATAGTAGAAACTTAGTAATTGGCAGTTGTCACTGACCATTTTGGTTCAGAAACATCTTAATTTCTTATTTAGACTTCTTAAATATTTAAGATTTCACTGCTTTGYAATAAGTCTTTGGTATCTACCTGTTCATGCTCTAGTCATAAGAAGAAATGAGTCCTCTGTCTTGCCAAGACAGTAAAAAATACTAGTTTCACTGCTTCTTTTTTGGATTAGAAACTTCCACAGTGTGAGTTTAGTTATTGGGTTGATTTTCACAAAAGTTTTCATTTGATTTGCTGCGGTCCGCTGAAGTAGCTGCTGGAGAGCAGCACAAGATTTGCRCAGACAAATGGATGAAGAATATTATTCAGATGAAAATTACTCATACGAATACCCTCATGAAACCAACGTCTGTGAAATGGGTGACTATTTCACATTTAACATYTATCTCACTGCTGTCCTCTACATTCTGGTATTTTTTCTCAGTCTGCTAGGAAACACTTTGGTGTTATGGATCCTATTCAAATATGAAAACCTTACATCTTTAACGAACATCTTCATCACGAATCTCTGCATCTCTGATTTAGTCTTCTCCTGCATGCTGCCTTTTTGGGTAGTGGATCAGTCCTTYGGATGGATTTTTGGTGAGTTCCTTTGCAAAGCATCAAATGCTGTTTTCTCCATTGGCTACTACAGTGGTGTTTTCTTTTTGACTCTCATGACTATCCTGAGGTACTTGTTTGTAGTGAACCCCCTTTCAACTTTGAGATCCCAGACGCAATGCTGTGGTGTTCTRGTGTCCTTGGTTGCTTGGACTGTTAGCGTATTAATTGTGGTTCCTGAGGTAATTCACACCACAGTGCAAGAAGACTTGGAAGAGCGCAAGTTCTGTGATTATGCTGATGGGAAATGGAAAAAGGTGGACATTTATGTGAGAAATGTACTCTTCCTGCTTTCCTTTGGAGTCATCATATTCTGTTACTTCAAGATACTCATAATCCTGCTTAGAGCAAAATCTCGCAGAAAGCACAGAACTGTGAAACTCATCCTCATTATTGTGGTGGCTTTTTTCCTGTGCTGGGCACCCTACAACATCCTCAGCTTTCTGACTACTCTTCCACCACCTACCTGTCAGTATGCAAAAGACTCCAGCCTYGCCTTTCACATCAGCCGCAAAATTGCTTTCTCTCACTGCTGCCTCAACCCTGTGCTCTATGTATTTGTAGGAGTCAAGTTCAAGAGGCATTTGGCACAGATGTGCAGTCTGTGCTCCCACCGCAGCAAYGGTCAAGCCCTCAGCCCCAGGAACAGCTATGAGGGCAAATTCCAGCATGAAGGGGTATCCATCTACTGAAGCAGGACTTAACTATTAGGACTAATCCTGAATGAACTTTCAGATTTTGCATGCCCTGGATAGCCTCTGATTCCCTGAGGCAATTTCCTAAGGACACACAAATTTGTTCTTTGCAAACTTGCAGTGTATGGAAAATAACAAAATGTATTTGCAGTGGGATGGAGAGTTGAGATTGACATAAGCCTTAAGTTTACATTTTTTTGCACAGTGAGATAGATTTTCTCTCATTTATACTCTCTTTTGAAAAGATTTGCTTTTTCCTTTGGGCACTAAAATGTCAGGTTTATAAAGTAAATTAAAGTTCTCGTGTATCTCTTTCTTACCTGATTTTAAATACTTTGATTGTATATAGCAAGAGGCACATAGCCCATTTTTGTAAATTTTAATGTTTTTTAGTGTTTATCAGCATTTATCAGTTTATTCATTGGTTTTTTGGGGGGTGGTTCTCRGGATTAACTGTCTTGACAATTGCTACAAGACCTCAGAGTTTCTGAAGCTCTCAGGGCAAATGTTCTTTTATGATTTTGTAGACAGGTATACATAAAACTAGCTTAGTGCAAAAATAGTCTTTTGGGTCTGACATGGAAACTTTGGGAGACCCCTAGAAGGAACACAAGCTGTTAAACAGATACTGCACTAAGAAACCAGTTTTCCTCATRTTACTGCCCTTTGCCACAGGATTCTTCCAGCCTTTRAATATCACTTCAGMTGATTGCAGCAGATCAACAGCCCAYCTCCCAAGCAGGGCAGGAGCATATTTGCCTCTAAATGCTCTTTCGCTCCTTTTCTCCCTTTGCCACAGTGCTGAGAAGAYCTGAATTTCTAAATAGGTTATAGCACAAGAAAAAATGTCTTTTAAAAAAGCAAGATAAAAATAGCTTGCTTTATTTGTAAAA
>NW_026623541.1:730486-816257 GCF_030028575.1 Malurus melanocephalus
TTTTTTTTTTTTTAAGAGGAACTGATATTCTTCTTCATTCCAGCTTCTTAGCTCAATAGGTATTTTTTTTCCCCAGGCAGTGTAACATCTACCACATATTCCAGTGTAGCTGAATAACGAAGTCCCTGGAAAAGCAGAATATTTAATTTCCTAGAGTTGGTATAGAAAGCCARTGTAATTGTGCAGTGGCACCAAGCAATGGTTTGGCAATGGTTCTACACAAGAGTTTGGCTTTTTGAGCATCTGTCTTAAAATGTCTGTGCTGTATCCACACTATTTCAATTGGTCTCTAAAGATTATCTGGAGCAGACAATAGGTTTTTCACAGCTGCTGTACAGTTTGCAAAAAGCAAAAACTCAGATGGGCCCATAGTACAATATTCTATTTCTGATTATATCCAGAATCAAGAACACCTTAGGAAAAACATAAGAATGGGGCAAACAGATACGACGTAGACTCATTAATCCCACAGGGCAACTCGAGTTCAGACAAACCGTGGAAAGGTAGCAGTTGACATTCTTTCTGGTTTTGGTGAAGACCAGCCTTTGGCTATTACCTCCTGATAARAAACATTTGAAATGAATGTGGCWTCAAAAAGACTTTGGGCTGGGGRCTGAATWCTGTCARTTGTTGAAGAGACAACTTATTGAARGWCACGAGTGATTTCTTTAGCGCTGGAAAGCCAGAACCACTTCATGGGCACCAGGAAAGCTCCACAAGATGAAAACATTGTGAGCATGAGTACAAGARGGTCTTGTGCACCTACATAATTTCAGCAAATTGTCATTTAATTGTCAACAATTGACCTAGAGCAACATGACTGAATTTTTACTGTTAATGTATTCTACATGTCTTTAAAAAAGTTGAGAAATATAACAGAAGCAGGAAGACTAAAATGATCCTGTTCTGCCCAGTTTTTAGCAAGTTATTTAAATGTTTGTAGCTTGAGCACATTTTGTTACAGTGTATCTGAACATGCAAAAATAATTATTAATATTACCATATTGCTAKCATAACCAAAGTWACACAGAATGCAGATATTTTGCCTCCTGATATAATGAAGCAGTAGTAATAAACATTCAGAAATTCAGTGGAATACTACAGCGTGATTTTTGTTCTCAGCCTTTGATAACAACCTATTAAATGTAAGGTATTTTTATTTGAAGACGTAATTGTGGATTTTCATTAGGTAATTTAGTGTTGAAGAGACTTCTGGAGGTGATCCACTCTTCCATGCTGCTCACAGATCTATCTTCCTGGTCAGACAAGGTCACTCAGAGCCTTGTGTGATCAAACTGGTAATCTGCAAGAACAGAGACTCCATAACTCGTCCAAGTCCTTGTTGCAATGCTTAGCAACTCTTATGGTAGATGTTTTTGCTTCTATACAAACAATATTTCTTTTGCTGAAACCTGGTGATGTTTTGCTGAAAGCTGCTTTTTCCTTGCCTTCTCTACATCTTCACATCAGAGAACAGAAAAGAGMCATCAGATCTCTCCTAAACCTTGTTTTTTCCTGGAGTTTATGTCAGCCAATTCAGTCTCCTCGTACRTCACTTGCTGCAACTCCTGCTCATYTCAGTGATCCTCCATTGAGCTGACTTCAGTCAGTCAATGTCTCTTTCTCACCCTGGTGGCCCCCAAACTGGATAGGCCACTGCAGTTGTGACCACATGAATGCCAGGCAGAGGGGAATAAAGGTTTTCCTCAGCCTGATGGCAGCACAGGCCCTTAAACAGTCTTCACKGCTGCAAGGGCATATGACTATGTTGTGTTCAACGTTTTGTACACTTGAAATCCAAGATCTTTTCTGGCAAAGCTAATCTCTAACCATATGTTTAAGAARTTGCCCGGTTTATAATAAAATCAAYGATAATTTTGCTTCTGATCMTAATTAGGGCAAGAATCAGACTCATAAATGTGTGCAGCATGGTGTAACTGTTGTCACTGCGCCCACCACCACATATGGGCACAGAAATACATATCACAGTTTTGCAAGTGCGCATGTGTCATCCTCAATTCGGTGGTCGTGGGGGTCTCCCTCTAATGAGATACCATCCTCTTCATCATGGTGGACTTTTAACCTTTGTCTTCAGGGCATGCACAGTTGTGATGTTCATGKTTTTTTCTAGTCCTCCAAGTCTTCATCTTCCATTATTTTGCTGACTGTCCTGTGCCTCTGCCAAGTTCTCATTAGTGCTCGCCACTGTTTCTTGTTATAGCATCTACCTGTCTACTTTCTTCAGAACTTTTTCTGATTTATGCCACTTGTGATTTTATGTGCCTATGCACTAATCCAGCTGGCTGGATTACATCCAGCTGGTGCACTGTATTTTGCTAATACCCTATATAAAAACTTACAACAATATATGAAAATGTTATTATTGATAACATATTGAAAGCTATTACATTGTATWTTGATAATATCTAAAAAAGTTTACAGAAAGTTTTCAATCATAGGCCTCATAAGCACCTTCTCACTTTGACATAAACCAGAGGTATCACCTCCAACAATGCTGCTTTCTTCCAGTAAAGAGATACAAAGAGAATATGTTCTTTATCCATGTGGCACCCATATAGATTCATGTAAACTGCACAGTCCAGAGTCCATGTCTTGGCTCTCCCACATCATCATTGGTGCAGTTGAACCAGCACCAAATCAGACCAAACTTTTGGTACCTACTTTGTCCACACAGGAGTGAAATGCAGCCARTTCTGAGTAGTGATAGCTCCTAAAYCTGATGTGCTCCAGAGGAAATCAGTCTCAGAAGCTGACCTAATATTTAGCAGAATATTCTTCCAAGCCCTCAGCCAACYTGTCAAAAATGCCATATTTGCTTCTAGAGATTTTCCACAGCTCTGCTGGTTCTTTTTATGTTGCCTGCTTCCAGCTTTATACCTACTGACAACTATTTGTCCACCTATTCAAAACAGAATGCCAACAAAYGCAAAAAGTGCTTCCAAAGCTTTCTCCCCACAGTCACAGAAGGTTTCTGATGATGAACAGCAGCCTGTTGTTCAGTCTAGCTACAATGGTATGTTAATCCACTGAGGGTGACCAGGGAAACTGGGAGTTAGCTACTCACATAAAATACCTCAAGTGCCTAGGGGAAGCAAAGACTTTCCAGTCATTATATAACACCAATTAACTCCTGGGAAAAAAAGTTAAAGAAAATATGTAGCACATATAACAATAATGTCAGACAGATGGAAAGAACATTCTATGGACACATACTCAGAGACTATCTGAAATACTCATCCACTATCCACAGGAGATCATTAAGCAGCAATTTAGTTGTTCTAGTTGATCGAGTTGGCTACCTCTACTACATTCCCTCACACAGTGAAAAGACTTTTCCCAACAAAGGMTTTCCTTTTGCTGGGATGACTGACATTACCTTTCCTGAGCTAGTAAAATTGAAAAAAATTCCCATACAGCTCATCATAGTTTTTGAAGAAGTAAATCAATACATTTTACCAGAGTAAAAACACAGAAAGCAACATGCACAGAGCATGCAACACATTTTTATTTTTCTAGAGCAGCTTCCAAAAAGAAAAAAATCTTTTACATCTTTTATTGCTAAGAAACAAGGAAATATGGAAAATTCTAAGGAAGTATTGGTCATTTATCAACCTAGCTGGAAACAGCATGTTTTTCTCTGAAGAAATTGTTGTGTACATAAACAGGCAATAATTCAATAATTTACATCAATAATTAAATATTTCTGAAAGTATCTGGTTACTACATAATTAAAAGGAGGAACAATCCATTCTAATTGATTATTTTTGAGTGAAGCATAGAATTGCACACACTCTTTTTGAAAATATGTGAAATAAAATCCATTGCAGTGAAATTATATGGGATTTGATTTACYATTATTCGTGTCTCATGATCCTGAGATTACTTTTGGAAGACACCCAGTTGCCTAGAGATCAATGGAAAACAAACATTCCTTTTCAGCAGATGCTCCTGGCACTGCTGCATGATTCAGCAAAGCGTGCCAAGGAAAGTAAGCCTGAAGGTCGCTTCCAAACTATGTGAGACATCCCACTGCATTTCACAAGTCATGTGCCTGCAACACACATAGCCCTATAACCTGCATTTCTGAGGACACTAACATGCTTTTGAGCTATTAAAAACCCCATACATTAGATGAAGATTAATCACCAAAACTTAAGGTCATTTAGTCATTCTTTTATGTGGAGGATGATGGAGACATGTCAGTGACTACGTACTATGTATATTTCCTCAAGAGTCTTGAAAATTTGACACTTTGATCTTCAGCCTAAGCTGATGTTTATGAYGCTAATAAAGTCACAAGCATTATARCAAGAACTGATGACAAACTGCTTGCTCACAAGTTGAATTTAAAATTGTTTATTTACCAAAGCAATGTGAAAAAAGCAAAGGAAGTTCTTCAAGTTTGCACTTCAAGCACAAAACAAGTGTAGCCTATTGCAGGCACTGGGAAAGAAATGTCCTTTCATAGAATCTTATGCATTACGGGAGGGTTGAAATCTGAAAAGAGGTAACAGGCTGCTTGTAGAAGAARCCTGGTGCTGGGAGTGTTAGGAACCCCAGCCCCCTGTACACCCCYACACCCTGGCTCAGGAAGCAACCTCTTGTTCCACTTTCACACCTGCTTTTTCTCAGTCTCTTACTTTATGTGGACATATAAATCCCTGCCTACATCTTTCACAGAACCAGATTGGAAAATACCTTTGAGATTGAGTCCAACCCATGACYGAACACCACCGTGTCAAGCAYTGGCACTGAGTGCCATGCACAGTCTTCCCTTAAACACCTCCAWGGACRGTGMCTTCACCACCTCCCTGGGCAGTCSATTCCAATRTCTAATCATACMTTCTGCRAASAAATTCTTCCTGTTGTCCAAACTAAATCTCCCCTGGCAGTTTGAGACTATTTSCTCTCATCCCTTCATCTTAGGGATGAGGATTTTCCTTTCATCTACTGGTGAGAGCAGAGACCGGACATCTGCTGCATACCAGATTTATCATGCCTGACTTTTACATTTGCTTCAGTTGTCTGTGCAAAGAGCTTGATAAACTGATGTGCAAATGAGAAAAAAAAAATAAAAAAAAGGAAAACCCACATATAAAATTGTCCTAAAAGCTGGTACTATACTAAAGAGTTACTGCATTAAAACAAAAAACAAAAATGTATTAAATATATTTTTTTTTATTGGTGCCCAGTAACAGGCCAAGAAGCAACGGCCATAAACTAGAACACAGGGACGCAATGGCCATAAACTAGAACGCAGGGAAGTTTAAACTCAGTGTGAGGAAGAACTTTACATTGAGGGCGGCAGAGCATTAGAAGAGGACGCCCAGCGAGGTCATGGAGTCTCCATCTCTGGAGACATTCCCAACACACCTGGACGCCTTCCTGTGTCACCTGCTCGAGGTGACCCTGCCTTGGCAGGAGGGTTGGACCAAGCGCCTCCAGAGCCCAGAATCTGTGATTCTGTAAAAAAAGACCTTTTTACAGAGGGCACCAGAAACACCCGAGAGGAAAGCACCCCAGCCCTGCAGCTGCAGCCGAAAGCAGCGATTTCCCCCACAAACCCGCTCCAAACCCCTCAGCTCTCCCCGCGGCGGTCGGTCTGTTCCCGCCTCCGGGCGGCCCCGGCGCCTCACCCGGACACGGCCCGGGCGAGAGGCGGCCCCGCCGCGGCCTCACGGGAGTTGTAGTCGGGCGGGAGGGCCGGAGCCTCACCCCGGGCCGCCTCTCCGCGACATGGCGGCGGCGGCGGCCGCGCAGGTACCGAGCGAGCCCTCCCGCACAGCCCTGAGGGAGCGCGGCGGGGCCGGGGCGGGGAGGCGGCGGGCGGAGGGAGCTGACGGGGACAGGGGGAAGGAACTTTGGCGGCTTCCACTTGTTGCGGCGCCGAGCTCGGCTCCGAGGGGAGGAGCCCCGGCGGGGAGAGAGTTGCCGGCMGCCTTAGGGGGTGCCCGGGTCGGCTCGGTGGTGGGATGAGCGCGGCATGGCAGGAGAACATCAGCCTGGAGTGGGCTGGATGCTGGCTGTCATTGCCTGGGAGCCCACCCAAACGACCCTCAGGGCCAGCGTCTGGGCGGACATCGGCCGCTCTCCAGTCCTAGTTCCCCGAAGTGTCATCATGTGTCCCTGGGCAGCGCTGACTTTAGTCCAACACCAGCGCTGCCCTCTGTTTTCTCCTCTCCTGCAGCTGCAGGAGGAGCGGAGTCACCCTGCTGGAAATCAAACACCCGCCCGTGTCCGTGCCCTCACCCCGCTATAAAGTGCTGACARGCAAATATTTGCCGCGGCCCTAATCCCACTTTGCCCTTGTGTCGGCAAATCTCCGGCGGATGGATAGGGAGAGAGTTTTGCTGGCACACGGGGCAGCCGKGTCTGTCTCCAGAGCAGATGCCGGGTTTGTAGCCGGCCCTCCTCCTCCGGCTTACGTTGATCCTGGTAATCCAGAGTGARCAAGGAGAAGGAAAAAAACCCAAGGTTTTAGTGAAATGGTTGTCTGTCTCCTTTGGGCACTGGATTCCCCTCGGGCAGAGGTCCTGCGGTGGTGAGTCGGGCTGTGGAGGGGCTGTGCCGCGTTCTGGGAGCTGGTAAATTCCCTGCTGCTGGTGAATTCCCTGCTGCTGGTGAATTCCCTGCTGCTGGTGAATTCCTTGCTGCTGCAGCTGCCCGAGCACAGGGCCCTGTTTTCTGTCCGGGTCACTGCATCCAGCCTCCGGTTGATTTTTCCAAGGTTGGCTTGGCACACGGAGGTGGTCAGCTGTAGACGTCACACTGCTGGTTCTGCCTCTCACTTGAAACTAAGTTTCACGTTCTAAGTTTCGAGTTGAAACAGAGGGAGAAATACCAGGCCTTTGTCTGTTCAATGCTGAAGAGTGAAAGTGGATGATTTTATTGAGCTCTGACTTTGTGTGCTCATGAAGGCAAGCTGGGGTGAAACTTTGGGGGTAAAACATGTTCTCTGTCTTGTCAATAATATGGCAACATGTCCTCTCYTACTGCCATGCAGTAGCTGGGTTTATCTTTTGCAGATTTTATGGTGTGCGAGCCAGTTTCTTGGAGTYTTGAAATAATCCTCTTGGGAGTGCTTGAATTTAAAAATATTCTAGAAGTTTCAAATAGTGTTTCCCAACATTCACATGTCGAAGACAGCACTAGAGTTGAAAAGTTGTATCTAAGTCAGTTTTGCTTTGCTTGTTGTAGTATATATATATATATATATATATATATATATATACACACACACGCATGTATCTGTAGTTTATGTATTTGACAGCATTTGTTATAAACAGGGTTTCACTACTCCTTCTCAAGACCCTGTTGTGGAGCCTGATTTTCATGTGCAAAGAAATCTCTTACGTACCCCTTTTGACAACAGTGAAAGAGTGTGTTATATTTGCAGTCTCTCTCTCCACTGCTAGAGGGTTACATAAAAGGAACAGGAATTTGTCCTAACATCCTGGAGGTTAGGTTCCTCTTAGGGCTTGTTTGGTGGGTGATCAAGACCTAAAAAAAAACAGCTAGGGAGAGAAAACTAGTCAAGATGTAAAGAAAAGTATGTAAAATTGCAGAAATCATGTGATGGAACCAAGGAAAAGTARTGCTGAATTTTTTTTAACTTGGATTGTTATTTATTTTTCTTGGTTTAAAACTTAACAGTTGTCTGTCAAGTAAACACTCAACCCTTCCAGTACATGCTTTTGAGAATATGTTTTTATTGTTACACATTATTGATTTTATTTATTTATTTGTATTACTGTGTGCTTATTTGCTTATTTTGCCAAGCAAGGAAAGTTTAGCAGCTTGTATCTAATCCAGTTCACATTTTGATGTACTAATTCCAGTTTGTGCATGGAGTGGTGGCTGATTTGTGTCCAAAAATTCCATAACAGTACTAATTTAAATCCTTTGTCCAAATGTATTGTGAAGAAGGTTTTACCCTTTGTAATACTGGTTGAAGAAGTAAACTTTTTATGCAAAGTGTCTGGATCTTAGTGCTTGKAACAGCACTGGGAAACTGTTGTTGCACAGGACCTTGACTTGTATGGGTTTCCTTTGGTTTCATATTTTTGTCCATCCCAGTATTCTGTGTTGGTTGGTGGTATAGTGACCTCACCAGATATTTGCAGTTGACCCCAGAATGAATCCTGCTGGGAAGAAGGATGGGGACAGGAAAGGTCTTACGACTTTTACAAGCCAGTTTAGGTTTCGAAAGTAAACCRGTTGGATCAGGATATCCCGAATAACTGGGCTGATGCCAAGCCTGYGTCATCTGTGAACCTGGCTGTTCCCAGCCGTCCAGCATGACAGTGTCATACAGGCCTCTCTTCCAAATGCTTCTAAATCTTTGGGATTCTAAATCTTTGGGAATCTAAAACTTCCTCTTCCCCCCAAAATGGCCATCACTGGAAAATTCACAAGAAAAGAGGGAGCGAGGAAATACTCCATACTTCCTGCTACAGAGGAAGGAAAACAAGAATTCTTTCTGTTGACTCTGGGGCAGCATGACTCACTCAATGGCCTGTCAGTTTGGGCTGTCTCAGCGTGGTTTTTGCTTGCCTCGCCCTCTATTTGGTCTACATGTATGTGGTCAAAACCTGTAATTTTCAGTGTTGCTTRTTGGTATTTCACTGGGAGCAGCATATAGGCCAGGAGTTGTCCTAAGGAGCTGCTGGCTGGCTGAAGGACTCATGAGGTGCTACAGAAGACTCAACACCCACCTGCCAGACTTCCCAAAACCATTAGCTGGAGGAAGCCTTTTCAAGTATTTCTGAAACCTCAGCTTGGAGGGACAGTGTTCAACAGTAGATACAGAGGTAAAAATGCTGCTAAGAAAAGGTCATGTTCAGAGGCAGGATGTAATGGTTGTTTCTTTTAACTATCTCGAAGTCTCAGAGGTGGCTGATATTTTAGTCAGGCCAGCCTTGCTGAGGAAATTAACAAGGCTCAGAGACCAGTTTTGGAGACCTGAAAAAGTRAGATTTTTTGAAGTCTCCAAGCTTGTGCCATGAGCAATTTGAGTGTCATCAGTTGCCAAATGGTCCTTTGCAGCTGGAAGTCCTCTGGTGTTTCTATTTCTGTAGGTGTCTGCGTAGTGCTCCTCAGAGTAGCACCTGAGCATCATGTGCCTAGCTAGAAGAATGTGTGTTGTGTAAGTTATGGAGAGGAAGAGTGATTTTGAGGCAGGGAGGATATAGAGGGACACAGGGAGAATGGTTTAGGAGAATTAGAGCACGAAGGGGGAAAAAACCTTCGCACTTTTGAATGAATTGTGTCTTTTCAGCTCACCATAAAGGCACTGAGAAAGCAGGGAATTCTCCCAGGGTGAATGAAATACAATGGCTGCAGCAGTGGTGAAGCAAGTCTCTGGAGAGTTATGGTCAGATTAATTGAGAGACATTAGGAAACAAGGTGTAGCATTCCTGACATGGGGTGAGGTCTGGCGTGTCCTAAGGGAAAAGGGCAGATGAATTTGTTAAAAGCGATACTAGTACAATTCCTGTTATCAGAAGAGAGTTCTTCTCTTTGTAAACTGACTGCTTCCTCAAACAGGGAACTTCTGTCATCATGAGATAGGGCAGAGACAAGGTTGTCTTTGTGAGATATGTACTAGCTCATCCCTGTGCTGTTGTTTGCAGAAAGTGGTCATTTGAGTTCATGTTGATCAACAGTTATTGATGTGAAGGAGTATCAGACAAAACACTATTCTCCATGTCAGGAATCTGTGTCACTGGTTTGATGCTTCTGTCCTGTSTGCCAAAGTACAGTGTAAGGTTTTAAAGAGTTTTAAGTCAGATGGAGAGGAGATCCAATTCAGTAGGTGCAGCATTAAAAAAAAATTGTTAGGGTTACCAGCTTTGTACACCCAAGGTTAAAAATTAACTGTCTCATGGAGATCTTATCATGCCACTATAGACTCTTGTCTGTTGCCTAGTTTTGATCTTTTTCTAAGAAGACATTGCAAATACAAAGAGTAGATGTAGAATGCAGGTCAGTTGTCCATAGAATAGGAAAGATTGCACAAAAAATTTATAAAATTTTACTGGTTCTTTTATGTCAATCTCTTTTGTCAGGTTAGGAGTACAAGCAGTACTTTATGAAGGTCATTATTGTTCTTATGTTGTAAAATGCGAATATTCCTAGAGCACAAGAGCCTTCCCACAAAAAAAAAGCTTTACTGTACAGAGTCCTTAACTGCAAAAATGTTCCTTGTCTGCCAAGCATTTACAAAGTATGTGAAAGTTTTTATGCACTTCATCTACTTACTCTCTTCCACTATGTTATGATTATCTGACAATTTGTCTTTCTGGATACACATTTTCTGTGATATGTCTTTTATTGCTAATTGTTTATATTTCCAAACCATATTTTTGTCACTAAAATGTGAAGGTTTGTTGATGTAGAAAATGAAAGGTGAAGATTAATTTAACAAGAAAATTTCACTTCTCGGAATGGAAACMTAGCTGTCATTCAGGCTGTGCCTGCCTTTTGTTTTTAATCCTCCTGATTAATGTGGTCCAGTGTGTGTTTTTATCAATCATGTATCTTTGCATGCAGTGTTAAAACACAAAGGGTTGAGTTGCCTAGTAAAAAGCACATAATGTGTGCATGATATAAGAATCATGCTTTTTTATACCTCAAACCCTGACTTCCAGCAAGTAGTTCATCAGTTTTAAGAATGTGCAGCTTTTATGGGCCTGTGTGGTATAAAATGAGAAAARCTGCAGCACAGCTGCCATGAATTCCACTGTGACTCTGTTTGCTGCAACAACAATGTATGAAGTAATTTTTCTATGCAATTGGAATGAAATTATCTAACTAAATCAGTGGTGTTGCAGTCGTGAGAGTTAGGGACTTTCTTTTCCCAACTCTTCCTTCATCTTTGCTGTGAGGTTTGCATTCAGAGTTCTTTTGTCAGTGTGTCTTGTAGCCAACTGTATGGCCAGGTAGGTTGTTTGGATTTTTTTGGTGGGGTTTTTTTTTTTTTAATTTTTTTTTTCCACAGTGTACCTTCCAGTTATTAGTCAGTATCTGCTTTTATAGGACAAATCATGTTCACACTATATAATGGCATAACACAGTTAAAGTTGCTGTGACTCACAAACATAGGATTTGTCTCAGTATCCTCACTTGCCTGGTTTGTTTCATATAGAATGTTAGAAAAGGCATAGGATTGCAGGAACCAAATAATTAAAGGTCTTGTGATACCATTTGGAACCATGTGATGAAGTGCCCTTGTTTGGAATGACTAGACCAGAGCACTCATATTAACAGGAAATACTTCCATAAGCAGTAGAAAGTAGTGGGTCTTCGTTTCCAATTATTATTTCTTGCAAATCTGATTTACTGCTTAGCTGAATTACACCAAGTCTGCTGTGTGAGCTCTGCAGTTATTACACACTGAAAGTGCACTTGGGTGGGGGGAGTGGATTCTCTGATACCAGGCTATAATGGAAGTCTCACCGTAGCCTTTTTAACAATGAAGAGATAGTCTACTCATGGACATCCTCCCTGCTTCCTGTTTTGATTGCACATGGAGAGGTGTATTATTTTGAAAATTATTACCTTCTGTCAAGGTTGGCCAAAATTRACCAATGAATAAAATTTTTTAAAAATGTAGCTGCTGGAGATGTGGACATGGTGTAGAAACTGAAGAGAAATGTAATAGAATAAGATTAAAAGTAGGTCATTGTAGCTGCTTCACTAACCAGTTTAATTACGGTCATTAAATTATGTTGCCTCACTCCCCTTCAGGTAAATCTTTTCTTTTYCTGTATGTGGGCTATTTCCTTTCTGCTTCTTTTTTAATCTCCAGGATATCCTCCTCTGTAAAGAAGATTGTCACCCCCACACTAGTACTTATGCCAGCAGGGAAGGCAGAGGAGACACCTTCAGAGATCAGCAGGCACGGCCCAGGAATGTGGGGAGGGACTGGTGACATGCCCTGTCTTGCCTCCTGGGTGCCAGGTCCTTAGTGTAGCTGCCCTGGTGTCACTGCAGCTCTGCCATTCTGGGCAAGTTAATGYCATCAGCCTTAGTCCATCCAGTGCTGTTATGTAAGAGGGAACAATGCATCATCTAAAAAGTTTTTGACTCACAGCAGGTCACTCGTGCCTGAGGAATGTATCGTGCTGTTTTCACAAAGCAAATATTTACAGGTGTGCACAGTAGCATAGGAAATGCTGGAGGAGCAGGAATGTGCTCTAAAGAGTTCTGGGCAAAATGTTCTGTGATCAGGAAGGACTAGATGAGGTGTTTACAGAAACTCTTCCTATATTGAAACCTTGGGAAATCAGTTAAGGTGCATTATCAGCTTTCTTTGCCATAGGAAGTGAGAGGTCTGCACCATTTTATGGAATGGAAACTGGTTTTTAAGAACATCTTTGGAAAGACCATGGAGGGGAGAAGTACCTTCTCCCCATTTTTTGTAGAGAAGGCAAATAGAAAAAGTTTTGGCACATATGCCCTATGAAATAGCCCAGGWCAAAAGATCACCTTTGGGAAGAGAAGGGAATAAATGCATGTATCATCCATGGGTGCTGATGGAAGGAAGGAGGAAGCTGTGAGACCTTGCTGCTGATATTGAGAAAAGACAAGACASGAGTGGGCTGTGTGGCTTACATACCTCTAGCTGTGTTGTGGTTTCTTTTCAGGGTTCTCACATCTACCTAGGAGATCCAAACAAGAATAAAGATGTATATCTTGGGCTGCTTTGGCACAACAGGATCAATCCACTGGGAACATACAAACTTCTGTTGCAGTGTGTCACTGATTGTCCACRCAGTCGTCATTTATCTGTGACTTCTGGGCAAACACACTGACTTGAGCAGTGTCARTGGGGCTGGAGGAAGTCTGAGCTGCCTTAGTCCTCCTGCAGTGAATGTCTACTTGTACATCCTGCTGGGAATTAGCACTTGACAAGGTCCTGTGCTGTGCCTGGCTGCTATAGGATGCCCAGTATCCCACTCTTTGCTGTTATTGCAAAATAAAGGCTCAGTTCCCAACTGCCTGCTCATCCAKGCTCTCTGTACMTGCCTGCAGTTGGCCTGGTCACTRTTTTCCTGGCATGYCTCTTGCATAGCTTTTGTGYCTCAGGAGCCTTGAATGGGAGYTTTTTCTGGCCTTTGGGAAGCACAGGCAGGATGCCCTTGTGGGKTCTTGTTCTTTTCCTTCTTTGTGTGAGGAAGAGCAGTTGGTTTGGCCACATTTTTTGACTTCGATTGCCCACATGTCACAATCTTCTCACTTCAGTTTCTTTCTGTTACAGTTGCCAAACTGAACAGATATGGCTGATAGTACTGWGTGTGCTTAAAAAAGGAAACATCGACTCACTGAGTTTGTTACTCTTGCTTTGTTTCATTAGTACCCAAACTCAGCAAGTTGCCAAGAAGTGTGATACTTTGTATAGCCACTGGGTAGAAYCGAGATAGGAATCTTGGGYGTGTCATACTGTTGATTTAAGGTAAAAAATTGTGTTTGGCGCCACAGGTCAGGAAGCAACCAGTTGTGGTGGGGGTTTTTTGCTGGCCAAGGCCCCTCCCCAGACAGCACATAATCTACATGACAGTTGTGCCATAACAACTGGCATCAAAATATAGAAATGGAAAGTGGTAGGTAACAAAGCCCAGGTATGCAGAGAAGCACACTAGTAAGCCTAGTTTCAGCCTCCTCTTTATACTTAATAGTTTCTGTCTCTATGGCTTTGTTAATGTTTGCTTTGTTTCAAACAGAAAAGAACATGGGATCACATCAGGATCACTTCCTAACAATACTTTAATAGATGGAGTAGGAAGCATGATCCATTTGATTAACCAGACAGCTACTTCAGCCGTGCCAATTTAGCTGTTTTGGGAGTGAAAGAAAGGAAACAGAAAGGAGATAAAATAATGTGGCCTAATCACATTTAGATTTCAACAGTTTGTAAGATTTTAATTACAACTTAATTTCATTGTAGTTCAGCTTGAATTAGAAAAAAAAAAGCACTGATGAGTGCATTAGAATATTCTAAAGATTCAGTACTTTGGGTGTTATGTTTGCTTGAAACTTGGGCTGTACCTCTGTAAACAGAATTCTGAACAACCTTTGTATAGGATGCTTAGTAAGTTCTCTTTGTAGTTTCTGTGTGGCTTTTTCCTTTGAATTATTGTTCCCAGATTAGCATTGGAAAGATTGCATCCACAGATGTGGTTGTTTTAGTAATGTTGTGTGAGGCTTTTAATTAATTTTATTTAAGGAAGGATTTTCTGTGCATGCCAACTCACTTGTAGTTGTCCTAAGCAAGGAAGGTGGTGCAAGGTATATTTATCCAGCCAGGGATGCTGTAACAGAGCTTAAAATAAAGTGGTGTCATCTTGCATRTGTTGGGAACAGTGGGTTCTGGGAAGGGGTTGAGAGGTGTTCCTTGTGCTAAAATCACGCTCTGGTACTAGAACACTTTCAGCAGCTCTTGCACATTAAAAATACGCTTCAGTGCCAGAGAGTCAAGTACGCATCATTTTTGACTCCTTGGCCCATGCCTAGTCTATGTCTTGAAGGTCTCTCTGAAATGGAAAAGTTGTCTTATCTTTTTACTCTGCAGCCTGTAGGGAAGATCTGGCAGAGGGTTTGGGGAGGGAATCACGTGTCATTGGAACCTCCCTCAGGGTCACAAGATGGATTGCATGAAATGCCAGCCTGAGCTGGGCTGTACGACTACGTTGTAACTCCAGCTASAGAAAATTGCTCTCTGAGGTTTGCTTAGTCGTTTTGAAAGATATAACTGGAGAAATAGCTAAAATGGCAAATGAAAACTAGAAGAAAATATTAAGGAGATTCCCGGAGAAGGGTTGGCCTTAGAATTCATTACTCGACAGGATATAATATGCCTAAACACCTCTCTGCTACTCATTTCAGTTGATAAAGACTTCCGCTTTTATTTTTGGCTTTTACAATTGCAGGTGTCACAGAGAAAAATAATCAGCACCAAACCAATGGTCATCAAGGATATGAGCTCTGCTGTTTTTATCTAGATGGATGAAAAGGTTACCAGCCCAGAAGGGGAGTTCCTTTTGTTTCCAAGATGGCAGCAACTAGTGGCGAAAGCCAACTGCAGCGGATTATCAGAGACTTGCAAGGTACGGTGAGTGCCATGCTGACAGATACGTTCAGAGACTGGTAGAGACTGGACTGCAGTCTCCAGGGTTCAGATAACAGAGAGTAGGAATTGTGTTTTCAATTATGAAACTCTTTCCTGCAGCAATTTTAGCAACATAATTCTTAGTGTTCAGTGTGATTGATGCTTTTTTTGTGAGACAAGTGCTGTTCCTCCTGTAGGACCTTAATCCTGCACATTTAGCATAGAAGATAAGAAATAAGTTTTAAATTTAAAGCAAGGTGTCTGCGGGATTTGCATTGTGAGCTAGGACTTCGTCAGCATGCACAGAGCTGTTACAAGACTTCATGTGAAGTAAGGAAAAGCCTGATTTTTAGGCCCTTCCATGACGGGAAGCTGATGTGGAGTTGCTGGTACTGTGGAAATAGAAAAAAACAGGCAGCCAAACCTAATTGGGAAAGGAGACTCAGAGGAAGAGGGCTGGAGAATTATACCTGCTATTCTCACTGAAGTGAAACCTAAGTTGTCTTCCACTTGAAGTAACCAACCTAATTTTCAACAGGTCTGTTGCAGGCAAAATTGGCATCAGATTCTTAATAATTTTCCTGCTCTCCTTCTGTCTTAATCAGCTACCTATACAGGATTCAGATACTTTTCCTTTTTATTTTTATTAAATATAGGGTACATGCACCAAAGCTGAGAATCTAGATCTTCCTGTAACCTAGAAAAGGACATCTATGTGCCTGCTAACAAGAATAAATTTTAATTTGCAGAGGGTTATCAAGTGGGACTGGGAGCTAAAATTCACTCAGTCACCTGAAATAAGTATAAAGCCAAGGGGAAAGCAAGCTCAAAATCAGTAATTTCTGATGCTGAGAATCACATCCTTTTGCAGATAGAGTGTCCAAGGGGACTATAGACTGTGTTTCGACTTGAGATTTCCTCACCCACTGTGGGGTATGTTTTAGGGAAGAGGAGKTGCTGTATGCTTATTTTTTATGTAAATTATTTTTCCATTTGTGTTTGTAACCAGCACAAGCTGAACCTTCCTGAATAAAGCATGGAGAAGATAAATGTGCTGACTGAACGACTGTTCTCGTGTTACTGATCCCCTTTAGCAGATTACRTGCTTTGTCCTTTCTAATCAGAATTCTGTTTGTCCTGTGGCAATACCTTAATGTGCMCATGAGACAGCAAAAAGTTATTTCTCTTCCCTCTGCTGAGGTAGCAATTAGCAATTGTCTGTTAGCAGGTTTTGCTATGTGTCAGAAGTGCTAAGTGTGTTTTTAAGAGGAACAGTTCCATGGAACAGATTGACATAGCTTGAGCTCTGTTTTTCTTATAGGTGGTCTCAAATTGCAAGCATATCAGTYATTTCTTCATACTGTTGTTAAGACATTTCAACTAAAAGGAATCCACATGCATCAKGTCCATGAAGAAAGCATTTATTTAGATGCTTATGGATTTAGTGCTATATATCCTTTGCATTAGTTAACTATTTTTGGTATCTTTTTTAAAAGATGCAGTGACTGAATTAAGCAAAGAATTTAAAGAAGGAGGTGAACCAATCACAGATGACAGTGTCAACTTGCAAAAATTYTCCTACAAGCTTGAGTACCTTCTCCAGGTAAAAAGTGTTTAATTTTTAACACTTAGTTTTAACACTTAGTTTGTTTAATTTATAATCTACAAGCAAAACTTGGCCTTGTTTTCTCTCACTGCCTCTTCAGTATGTGGGGTTTAACTCAATCATCAATATCCAGTTGAATCTGCTTTATTTTTTTGGTGTGTGTGATAAGTGGACTGGAATGTGTGCTGCCTATTATACTTATTTCAAGTGAAAATAAATAAATGTAATCTGAAGGAACTGCTGCCAGTTTGAGGAATGTAAGGCATTTCTTTATTGATCTGAAATATTTGAGCTTGATTTTAAAGATGACAAAACTGTCTCAGTAAGATCTTGACATTTTAATGCAAAATGAATATTAGTAGGCTGTTCAATGGTGCAAATACAGTGTACCATGGTGGTGTGACTAATCTGTAGAATTTTCAGCAATTTTGATTTGGAATTTTTTTTTTAATTGTATGAAAGGCTTAACACAAAAGGCTGATTCTTAATCTGGAATGCTGCTTTTTGTCCACCCTTCAACTTTAAGTAAAAGAAGTCACTGCTGGGCAAACTGAAATTCAGTTTRCATAGTGTGCTGTCCACATATATTGTAATCATGTCACTGATTGCTRCAAAGACATACTAATCTAGCCTAATCTAGGCAAGGGAGTTTTAATTGGGTTGCAGAGGTTTTAGGGCAAACTGAAAAATCCTTTGGGATTTGAATAGTACAAGCTGCAGTCCATATTCTTGCTGTATTGCTGCTCTGAATGTGATTGAGCTAGAGCAGGTTTTTCTGGTCCATACGCATGTGCTACTGACACAATTAATTGCAGGTCTCTCAGATTGTAGGTTCATTGCTCTTGAACAGCTCCTGAAACTGCTGCAAATCTTTCTTCCAGCAGTTTTGARTGGAAGTCTGTATTTTAAAGAGACCTAGAACATTATTATGTCTTAACTGTCAGTAAAGYAGCTTCTGTAACTGCTAGATTGCATCAGTACAGTGCAGTGTCTCTTTGCTTTGTGAATATATTGGCTAAAGTTAAGAGAAGTCATGAAAGCACATGCTGCTGGGAGAGGAACAGAATTCCAAGTAGATATACGAGTATATTTCTATTTAAATTGTGCTCACTGCATTTTGTTTTCCTGGTTTAAGTTTGACCAGAAAGAAAAAAGCACATTGTTGGGCAACAGAAAAGACTACTGGGATTATTTCTGCGACTGTCTGGCAAAAATCAAAGGAGCTAATGATGGAATCCGCTTTGTCAAGTCCATTACAGAGGTAAGGGTATCAGTTAAGCATCAGAATATCTGGTTTATGTTTTGCTATGTCTTTTCAGAGAGCAGTAGCAACAAACTAAAGGAAATACACTGCTTTTAACAAACAGCAAAAAAATACTTGGGATTTTTTTTTTAATTCTCACTTAAAGTATTAAAATGCAATATTGCATTTTTTACTTGAGCACTGAGTTACTTAGCATTAGATAGTCTGACTCCTGTTTCAAACACCACTTACACATGTGAATGGACCTGTTTGTCTCTAGTTGTGCCCTGCCCTTTCATAAAGTTAGTGCCATTTTCTCTAAAAATAAATGGAAAATCAAGTCAAGGATAGCAGATGCTATTTTCAGCCCAGCTTGCAAGTGTAACACTTAAGTTTCACCATATTTGATATTTCTTGAGACTTTTTCAGTTGTTCCATAGAGTTGAGGAGCACTGACTGAGAGCAGCAGTTTCATCTTCTGTGTCAACTTTGTTCCTCTGGTGTGAAATAGCATAATGAAATKACTCGAGGTGGTTGTCATTATTCCCTTGGGTAAGCTGTCAGGAACTGTAAAAAAAGCCTTGTTCCTGTTAGATTTAGGTAGTAATAAAAGTTTAATCTTGTAAAAACCACGTTATGTCTTCAGCTTAATGCGTGGGTGAAATAAATGCTCTGGGAAGCTTTCTGTGTTGATCCTGTCTGAGTCTTTGGAATCGTTTGAAAAAGATTTTCAGGTGGTGGTGTGTTAGTGCTCTCTTCCATTATCTGTGAGCAGTGCTAACTTGCATTTGCTAGTTACTATTTACAGCATATTTTCCWGTTCTCTTAGGAATTCCTCCACAGCAGCTCTAGATGATGTTGTTTTGATCCACCTGAAAGAGAGCCATAACAGAAGCAGGTTCTGTGTTCCCTACCTTTCTCTCTTCTCTTCACAACTTCACCAGTATAGAATTTTGCTGTTTTAAGGTGACTAATCCMWGAAAGGGCTCCAGTTTGTTTTAMCCACGGGAAGGAGAAGAGAGGCACWGAAACYTGGGTTGAATTTYCCACTACAGGATGACTGGAGAAGTAAGGAGAGTAACTGCTGCTGCAGGAAAAATCCTCTGACTTTAGATAGTGGCCCCTATATTTTCAGTAGCAGTAACCACTCTGATTTCTCTGCAAAGGTGACTATGCTGTAGTCCTCAACACTGTTGCCTGTGAAATTATCTGCACATTACCACATGTAATGACTGCACTTTTTCCTTCTTCAGTACCCCTGGCTGTTTAATTGTCCGCGCAATATCAGAAATTAGGGTTTGTAAGCAGGATACTTTCTTCTGCAATTTATGTGCATCCATAGAAATTAGCTTGTGGAAGGCTTATTTAATCTTTATTAACTTGTGGTTTAGGAATATGAACTCTTAAAAAGGTATCAGTGAACTGTTCCAGATAACTGAACTRGCACACTCAGAACCCAAAATTAAATGACATGTGACACAAAAGTATGTGGTTTTCCTCTTCATTACAGATAGAAATCAGCAGCTAATTTTTGTACCTGGCTGGACAGAACATAAAGGTTTACAAATGTCCTTTATTTGCTCACTGAACAATGCTAGTTGACTTTCAAAGGTGGAAGTGAACAAAACAGAAATAGTAGCAGTTAATTTTAAGAATGGTCAAACATTCCACAGCATAATGCCTCCTCTTCTGGTCTGCCTGTAGTGCTTCTAATATTAGGGTGCACAGTATGCTAGAGAGGTGTAGCAAGGAAGCAAACAAGAATACCCTGAGAGCTGTTATGTGTTAATTATGCAGAGGGCCTTATTCTTGAGGGTTGTAGGTGAGCAGTGAGTTCTGGTCATTCCCTTTCCCCTTTCAAAAGGTGATTACACTGAATACATATCTGTCCAAATCTTTACAGCCATACACTGCACCTTAGCTACAGTGTTTGCTGTCAAGGTGGAAACACTGTCAATACCAGACACTCTGCCTTCCTGATTTCTAGCAGGGTTCCAGCAGGAGGTGGCATGGTTTTGCTTCCCAGTCAGTCTTTTGCTACTCRCAGCTGCATGTGTGTAAATGTTTTCCTCTGCTTCTCATCATGTGCCTTTATTCTGATCTCTCTGTATTCCTTAAAGAAGGCATTGCAATGTAAATTGAAAAATCAATGAGAATAAGATAGAGTTAATTCTGTGGCTTCCAGGGTTTGGATTTGTTTGGGGTTTTTTTGACAGTTCTTCAGGTACTCACTAAATGTGCCTGGAAAAAACAGGGAAAACCACTTGTATGCTTCTTTGCACAGAGTAGGGATAACATCTTCCTGAAGACATGTTCAGATATCTGTGGGATGAATGAGGGTGAAAACCAGTTGATAAATTAAATTTGCTTCTTCTGGTATACTTACTGTTTTGGGACCACAGTATTTTGCACTTTGCATCCAATAGAATTCAAACCAAAAATCAGTAATAAGTGTTGCTTTCTTTGCTTCACATTTAATTCAGGTTCCATTCATAAGAACATTTTTGTATGTAGTGGGTTATTACTGAGCTAAATTAAAAACTTGTCTTACTTCGAAGCAGAAGACCAGTGACAATGAAAAGAAGGAAGATGAGAGTTTAAGGTGTTGCTCTCACTTCACCGCAGTGGAATGCTGATCAGTAGGAAAGAAAGATTGTGTGGGCTTTGAGCCTTCTATAACACTAACTTTTCAAGCAAATTTTACAGTAACTGACTAACTTGTGCTTCAGCCTCTCTAATATTTGTCTTGCCTTCTATTTTAAATCGAAATGTATCTGCTTTGCTAGTTGGATGAGCAGTTAAGTGAGAAATTCTTTCGTCATGCTCCTTTTCCATTCCTAAATTGATTCCTGACTTTGATAGAAAGAAGAAATAAAACACTATTTAGTGTTTCACTATTTTGCAGTACAGAAAATGGTTCAGATGTAAAAATAAAACATCAATTCCCAAGTCAATAGCTGTTACAAAATTCAGTGCAGAGCTTTGTGATCACCCTTATGTTGATTTAACAGCTGTCTTCATAAAAAAGATCCATTAATTTTGGTCATGCATCTGCTCTTGGTCTGKAGAAAGAATTAGATTTTAATCAACTTAATGGCTAAGTATTAAGAAGGGCTTTTTGCATTGCCTGGGGTTACTGTGTCCATGGGGATGTATATTTGYAAATGTGTACATCTTTGTTCTATAACTAAATCTGTCCTAAAGCTCTTCCAGCTGTGGCCATGCACATCTTAAATAAYTTAAGCAGTCACATCTGCCTTTGCTGGGCACATTGATATATGGCTTATATTGTGAATTGTCCTTAGCATAGCCTGGACTCATGTACTTAATATATTAGATGATTCATTGGTCCTGTGGTGCCTTTTACAGTATTATAAAATGGTCAACAGCCAACTGTAGAAACAAATTCATCATTCYGATAAGATTCCACTCAATGACAGACTTAGGAAAAGATGTTTCTGAGTTCTTACTGGTTTCCTTTACAACTTTCTTCTTTACAGAGGCATGTTGTGAGTAATTTTGTGTCACTATGTAATCTGTTCATGCTGTGTCTCTACATGATTACAAWTGACATTTAGACGTTTCTTTTCTTGTGGTTTCTCCCTTCCAGCTACGAACCTCTCTTGGAAAAGGAAGAGCATTTCTTCGTTACTCCCTGGTTCACCAAAGGCTAGCAGACACCTTGCAGCAATGTTTTATGAACACTAAAGTGACCAGGTGAATAGCAAAGTACTTTTTTAACTAATGAGTGTTTGCTCATTGAGATCAAGCAACATAACCTAGTAGCTATTGAAAGARATTGAAATGCTTCCAAATGTTTGGCTTAGAGAGCTGGTAATAGGATATGAAGGATAATAGACCTTTTGGCCTGGGTCACTGGTTCATGCATATCTTGGGCTTGTAAAGATTGAAAGTTATTACAGCTAAATATGCGTGGAGTGGGTTGTGCTGATGCTTCTGTATGTCAGTTTCAAAGGTGATATAAGTATTGAAATCCTGGATTTGATGAGCTATTCATAATGAGTAGAGGATTAATTTGGAGGTGTTGCACAAAGCCCCAGCAAGCATTTGCTTATATCTCCKGCTGGTCACACAGAAGAACAACTAGCCCCTGGGCAAAAAACTCCAAAGATAGTTTGTATTTGGTTGGAGGTACACTGCTAGGGCTTTAAGAAAAAGCCAGCTACTTTCACAAGTTGTTTAACTCTGGATGCTGCTTTCTGYTCCTCATTTTTGATGTGTTAAATGTGTGCTTTAGGTATTTACTGTGTGATTATCCAGTGTATAGCAAATACTTCGTATTGTCAGTGATTTGCTTGAGCACTAGAGGAAAAATATTTTGTGCAGGGACTTCTTTAAAGATATTTATTTGGAATTAATTAAAGTTGTTTAATTTCATTGACATTAAACAATAGGATATTGTCTGGTGAGTCTGGTTGTTGAAAGGATATTGTCTGGTGAGTCTGGTTGTTTTCAATTGTGTTTAGAATACTCTACCATCATTTTTCTGAGGTGGTGGGAATAATGATGTTGAGTTCTTTTGTAAGAGAAACTGCTACTTCTCTTTTGCTTTGGAATGAGTATTACTTCTCTTTTGTTTGTTTGTTTTCAAGTGACTGGTACTATGCAAGAAGTCCATTTCTGAATTCCAAAATGAGTTCTGATATTGTGGGTCAACTGTATGAGCTCACTGATGTTCAGTTTGACTTGGCATCAAGAGGCTATGATTTAGATGCTGCTTGGCCAGCATTTGCCAGGTAAGATGGAGCCATGCAGTCATTTTGTATTAACAAGGACATAAAACACCTGCTCGCTAAAGAATCTGWAAAAGCTTCTACTTTTGAATGTAGGAATAACTGCGTTGGAGCAGGTATACACTTTTTCTTATGTAATTAATCCATGACCAAATTGGCCTGCATCTCCTTCAGTATACTGAGTACCAGAGATCAGAGATGATGCTCTGAATACTGCATTTACAGTAACTGCAGTTTAGGCCCAAATCCAAGCTATTCTCATCTATCCACGCACAAGAAGAAATGTTCTTAAYTTCCTCTGTTTCAAGAGCTGAGACRTGTAGTGATCCCATKCAAAACTRGWTAACAAAAACTACCAGGTCTGGTCCAGATCCATTTATATCAGTGGGAGTTTTCTAGGACCCTTTGCTGCCACCATCCGGTTAAACCACCGCCATACAGCAATAAAATTCTTTTGAGCGAGGCTGCGTTGGTTCTTGTGGACATGGGAAGTGACAGCTACCAGCCCCATCATCTTTTAAAGAGACCTTCGATATCCCTATCTTATTTTTCATCAACTTCAATGGTTTTTGGTCAAGACAGCAGGTGCAATTATGTCTTTCTTTATGTGGTAGTTACCACTAGATAAATCTCACATATGCAAATACACATATGTATGTACTGAGACTTACCTTATATATTGTTTCACTGTGTGATCAACAGGAGGACTCTGTCCTCGCTTGGATCTTCAGCATATTTATGGAAGCCCCCAAGTCGSAGTTCCAGCATGAGCAGTTTAGTGAGCAATTATTTGCAGGTAAGCAAATTGCAGATAAATGTTTATGTGTAATGGTAGGTCTTTGGCTGGCATAGTTCCAGAGAACTTGGTAGTTTTATGATGGTTAAGAGTCTTAAAATGCTAAACTACATAAAGCACTCAACTAAAAGTAAAGGGAATTGTCAGCTGCTTCAGCTAGACGCGCAAATCTTGTAAAAGAAAAAAAGAACACCGTCTGCAGACAGGTATGTTTTCATTTCTCTTGGGAAAACAAGCCCCATTTACTAGAATTTTATAGCTTGCAGTGCTATGAAGGCAACACACARTATCATTGTACCTCAAGAACCTGAACTTGCTCTCATTTGAGCACACYGTTTAAATACATGTTTAGTACTACTTAAACTTTCTTCTTCTCTGCTTCTGTTCATTTAGGCACAAGAGTTTCCTTCCAGCCCTGATGTAAACAACTCACTAAATGTTGAACACCTTGAGGGCTATGAAGAGATGCGCTTAGAACTTGACCAGGCTGAGCTGAGGCAGAGGGAACTTCAAGATCGTATTCACCARCTAGAAATTGAAAACCAGGAGCTCCAGGCAGCTGTTAGCCTTCAAAAAGAACAAGTACAGGCAGAAAAGGAGAAGAGCAGTAACTACAGTGAAGAGAACTCCCGGCTGACAAAGATGATCACAGAGTTACAGAAGCAGTGTGAGGTCTCGCACTCCACTCAGAGCACTGTCCAYGACCTGCAGAAGTGCCTACAGTCACTGGAACTGAATGCAGTGGAGCAGCAGAAGGAACACTCAGCAAAGGTGGAGCAGCTGTTGACCAGCAAGGAAGATTGTGCCTCAAAATTGCAGGTTTCAAATCAGGAGCTGGAGACCTCTAGGGCTTTGATTGCTGTGAAGGATCTTTGCATTGATGAGCTCAAAGCCAAGCTGAATTCCACAGAACAGAAGAACCTCAACCTCCTTGCAAAAGTTGATGCTGCCTTGGACAAAAAGGGACAGGAAGCCACAGCCCAGTATGACTCTACCCTACAAATACGGGCACTGTTAGAGAGGCTTCAAGAGATGGAAAAGGAAAAGGCAGATATGCAAAGACTCAATGATGAACATGCTTCTCAGCTGAAAKCAGCAAGGGAGGAGCTGCTGCTGAAAGAGCAGGCACAGAAGGAACTGGAATCCAGATACAGTCACCTCACAGCTAACTCCAAAGAAGAGAGTGAAAAGCTGATTGGGAGCCTGGAGACCATGACAAAGGAAAAGGATGCACTTCAAAAGGCCCTTACTCTGAAAGGAAAGGAGATGGCTGAGCTTCAGACCCAGGTAATGGGGTCTCTAGCTCAGTTGGGTTCACTGGAAAAAAATCTTGAGGAAGCCAGGAAGGAAAAAGAGAAACTTGAGGAGGAGTATGGTAGGAGGGAAGGAGCACTGAAGCAGGAAGCCCAGTCACAAGCAGAGCAACTTGAACTACAGGAGGGTCGCTTAACAAAGGTGAGTCAGACTGTGTGTAGCCTTCAGGAGCAAAACCAGAAACTCATGTCTGAGAAGGAGCATCTCAGACAGAAAATCAAGGAGCTGGAGGAGSAGATGGAGCAGCAAAACTCTGCGGTGAGCGAATTGGATGAGGAGAGCAGGAAACTGAAAGCAGAGAATGAAAATTTGCAGCAGTCCAAGAAGAAGATGGAAGAGAAGCTGAAAAATCTGGAAGCTTCTAAAGCTTCCCTGGAAGCCGATGTATCCAGGTTGAGAGCCTCTGAGAAACAACTTCAGAGTGAGATAGATGATGCCCTGGTGTCAGTTGATGAAAAAGAGAAGAAGCTCCGGGGTGAGAACAAACAGCTGGATGAGGACTTGCAGAATGCCAGGAGGCAAAACCAGGTTCTAGAGGAGAAGCTGGAGGCTCTGCACTCAGAATATGAAGAACTAAAGCAAAGAGAAGAGACCTCCAAAGAGTCTTACGCCTCMCTTGAAGCACAACTGAAGAGTGCCAAGCATCATAGTTTACAAATGGAAAAAAGCTTGGACACCTTGAAGGAAAGCAAAGAGTGTCTCCAGTCACAGCTCACAGAGAAGGAAGTAGAACTGCAGGGCATGGAGAGCCAATGTGAGCAGCTACGAGCAGAAGCTGAAGGATACAGGAAGAAAGCAGAGACTCTTGAGAYGGAAAAGCTCAGTGTTGAAAAGACCTGCCTTCATCAGACAAAACTTATAGAAWCTCTCACATCAGAAAAGGAATCAGTGGAAAAACAGCAACTACAGCAGGCAGTGTCCCTGGAGAAGGAGGCAAAAGAGCTGGCCTTCAGACTGACCATGAGTGAAGAGCAGTTGGAGGTGAACCGAGGGGAAGTGTCCAGGCTGCAAGCAGAAGTCCTTGACCTGCGAGTCAAGCTTCAGCAGGCCACTGATGAGAGAGAGAGGATGAGAGGTGAGCTGGCAGTCACTGAGACTGTCTTGAGTGAGCAGAAGGTGCTTGTCCAGCAGCTGAAAGAGCAGAGTGAGTCTCTCAACAGAAACCACGTGCAAGAACTGGTGCAATGTAAAGAAAGGGAAGAATTGCTGAAAAAGGAGCAGGAAGTAACAGCCCATGAAAAAGCTGAACTGGAAAACAGTTTGATGAACCTAAAGGAAGAGCTGTCTAAGGTTAAGCGGTATTTGGAAAATGCTAGAGTGGAAAATGCAGAAAATAAAGATCTTCTYCACAGGACCAACACTGATATGGCTGAACTTGGTATTCAAATTTGTGCCTTGAGCTCTGAAAAGGTGGATGCAGAAGAGCAGTTGGCTCAGGCCACAGAAAGGTTCAAAGAACTGGAAGAACAGGCAGCAGAGCAACAGGAGAAGCTGAAGTTTGACATCTCTAATCTCAGAGAAGAGAACAAGAGCCTGCAAGAGAAATTAGAGGAGGCTCAAATGTGTGCCGCAGCTGTCCCAGGTCTGCAATTGCAGCTGGAGGCAGTAAAGAAACAGGCACAGAGTTTCCAAGAGACCAGCCAAGAAGAGCTGTCTGCAATAAAATTTCAAATGAGCACAGAGATTCTAAATTATCAGACAAAATTCAAGGTAAATTACTGTAATTATTATAGCTTAGGGAGCTGCTTTACCATCTGCTGCAGCAATTACTGCATGAAATCCTAAGGTTTGTGTGGGTCAGACTCTGAGACTAACAAGCAACTAGCCTAAGCCTGGGAATCTGAGAATGTCTCTATGCTCATGACCTAGGCCTATCTGAGGTAAAATAACTCTTCAGAGTTTTATGGACAYGTATAGTGGAGAGGCCATGTGATACAGAAAAGCAAGTCAGTACTCAGAGGGTGATGATTTGTCGTGTTTGCACAGAAGGTGGCATCTTCTGTCCCTCTGCTCACAGCTGTTGTTTTCTTTTTTGGTAGGAACATTGCAAGATCTGTTCCTCACACCTGTAATAGTGCTTCTCCCAAGAACTGATTTTGATTAAAGGAAACTTAGACTGAGACCAGRATGCTTTTGCATTTAACTCCCTCATGTTTTTTGCTTCCAGCTGCTCAAGGTGGCAGCTGAGAAGATCAAAGTTTTTCTTCCASAAAAGTCAGCCCTCTGCATGTGAAACAGAATACCTAAAGGCTGAAGATTTAGTTGTATTTGTTTGCCATTCTGATAAAACATCTTAAGATTGGTGGTTTATTGGAGTCTTACACCACTGCCTGAGTTTGAGCTTCTTTTTGTTCTGAATTGCAATAGCCTATGCAAAGTAACAGTAAAACACAGCTATTGTGCCATTATGAAGGGATTTTGCTTGATTCCAAGAGCTSAGTGTCTTTTTGGCTGTCTTTCTTGAGACAGTGGTGCTGCATTTATCTCTTGCATGGCAGTAAGAGCACTCATAATTCACAGCTGGGAATTTCGTTGGTGAAGGGATGGCCACTGGAGGGTTGTTAACTACGGACTCAATCTCTCTGCCAGGCTGTCAGTGAAGAGTGTGGGAAAGTAAAAGAACAACTYGAGGAGCAGAAGCGACAACAGCATGCTGCGGAGGAAGAGATTACAGAGTTACAAGTAGGTGCTTGATCTGATTTAAAACCAGAGGTGTTTGTGTCAGCAGGGATTAGTGTCACAACTGGGAAGGCAAACAGCATTTCTGATGACTGGCTGTGAGTCTGAGAATGCCTTTGTATAAATACAGGTGCTGCAGAAATAATACTGGGCAGCTGACAGCCACGAAGGCAGAGATTATGAAAAGTACAATGTCACATAGGATTTGTCCTGTCTTGAAAGCTGGTCAGGTTTTATGTAAGAGTAAAAAATTCTCTTCTTAAATTTGGGTGCAGGTTGGAAAGGTGTCTTTCTTAGGCCCTGCATGCCCACACAGCCACAAGTGTAGATCCATCTCTTTGCAGGCTGYAAAGGGCACTGAATCAGAGAATTATTGTGGCTGAGAAATAACCCAGCCAGGAAAAAATATAAYTTTTGCAATGAATTTATCAAACAGTTGAGTTAGAAGGGTCATACTGAGCTGTAAGGAATCCAGACAGAAGAAAGTTAAGATTACTGAATGTGGCCTTCCTTGCCTGCTAGGTGAAATACATACCTTTAGATGTAGTTAGGTATATTCCCTGAGGACTCCAAGTTTGGCAGACTTCTCTGGAAAGGCTAGCTGTGAAAGAAGTTGGGTTGTTTTCAATTGTCCTTCGTATTCCATATGGGTTTTAATAAACAAAATTTTCTTCCTATTTAGTGTTTTTCTTTTGAAGCTTTTAGGTGGTGAAAGAGCTTTCAGAGTGTATTCTTTTCCCATTGAGAGATTTTCCTTGATAAGGAGGCAAAAGCTCAGCTGACATGGACTAATAAGAATTACAGGCTTAATACTGTTTTGCTTTAGAGTGTATCCCTTATTCAGTGTGACAGAAATAATCAGGCACTAGTACACAACTAATTACTGCCTGCTTATACAATGATATCCTAATTGGTCGTTTGGCTGTAATGGATTCTTTTAAACATTGTTATCTCTCTTGGTAATTTTCTTATGCGTGGTAAAGTGTTATTTTTATGTGTAAGGAAATACAGTAGTTTATTTTACTAGGCTGCAAACACAAGTTTGTGTAGAAAGCTGGATGAAGCAAGAGAACAGCTGTCTGAATCAGAGTCTGCTCGACTGCAGAAGGAAGAGGAGGTGACATCTCTTAGACAGCTCCTGGAAAGGTGAGCATTAGGGTTCTTTGCACAAGCTGTTAATTGTAGGCTAAGCAAGGGGACAATAACCAAAATTGATTGTGCCATGGTTTATGAAGTACCATATGTCACTGGCTTTATATAGAACAAATAGTGCAAGGGCACTGACAGGGAATATCAGATTGACACTGCAGATGAGAAATATGGAAATKATCCAGCACACATGAATGCACGGTTTTGTTTTTACTGTATTGTTAATGAGGTAAATTCATGAAAGACTTCTTTGTTACCTCCTTTTACCTTATAGGTTAAGCACAAAATTAAAATAATATTGKKKTTTTTTTTTTAATAAGGAATGGAAAATTTGTTTTTTCTCTCCTCTTCATAAGGTTTCAGGGAATCAGTAAGAATTATCTGAATGGAACCACATCCTGCATGTCTTTGTCAGGTTTCTTATCAGCTTTAATAATCTAACTCAGGATGTGTTTTCTGTAGATCTGTAATGTGGCCCTATCTGGTGTGGATAATCTGGCAGTCAGAAATAGATTTGCATGAGGCATGGGCTCACACAGAGTCTAATAGGTTAAACAAAGCCTATATATTTTTATATTTCTGTGATATCATCTGTTTTATTCCCAATGTGGTAGCCATCATAAGCTTTACTATACGCAGGGCATCCAAGAAATAACTGTTTCCTGGCTGTGATGATGGATCTGTGTGCATTCTCAGTGATGGAGAAAACTGGGAAGATTCTATCTAGCTCTAAAACATATGCACACTGGGAAAAATTTCACTGAAACTACCTGTTTATCAGGGTGAGGGAGCCCTTCCTCAGGGAGAGAAGATTTGAATGCACATGAGCTAAAAATGATTCATAATTGCCTTTGTATTTGGTCAGGATCCAAAAAGAAGCTGATGAAGCAAAAGAGAAGATCCTGGATTACACTGAGAAGCTCAGCAAGGTGGCAGCAGACAAAGATAGCAGTGACCAGAAGTTATTTGCTGAGCTGGATGACCTGACAAGAACAAAGCAGTTCCTTGAAGAACGTTTGATAGAGCTTATCAGGTTGGCATAAAAATAAATGGCAAGCAGAAATTAAAATACTCRCTTAAGATATCCAGGGATACTGCTTAGGTCATCCAGGCTTGTATTCCCAAACTGAAGATACAAGTAATGGCCAAATTCATTTTTAGTTGAAATTTTGCCTTTCCATAATATAGTCAAAAAATGTATCACTCAATATTATCTCCTTAATATTAGCTTTTTTTTTCGGTAGGTTTTTTGGTCTATCTTTATTTCTGAAAGCTCCTCAGAWGTTTAGAGCAAAGGAATTTTATCTGTAAAGCTTTCACCAACATTCCAGTTGAGGCTGGTTAACAGTAAACCAGCATTAACAGCTTTTCTCTGTTTTTCCTTCTTTTAACTGTGTTACTTCAGAGATAAGGATGCTTTGTGGCAAAAATCCGATGCTCTGGAGTTCCAGCAGAAGCTTAGTGCAGAGCAGAGGTGGCAGGGGGACACAGAAGTTAATCACTGTCTGGACTGCCAGAGAGAGTTCTCATGGATGGTGCGGCGACACCACTGCAGGTCAGTTGTTGAACTGTATTGCACTGTTCAAAAGTCAGTATGATTGTCTGCATGAAGGAAGTGTTTCTTAGWGTTCACACTTCAGTGATCAAAATCATTGATATATGACATAGTAAAAGCTGAAAAAACACATGAGCTTACATGGGGATAAGAGACTTCTATGGAAAGATCCCTTGATATGTATTAAGGCAAAGATCTGGATGCAWCTCTGACTTGGGGCGTCTGTTAGTTTCTCCTTTCTGGAAACAAAGATAATCACACCCTTCATAGTTTGTTTCTTTGAAGGACTGTGTGCTGCTCTGTGCATGCTCTRAACAATATTCACTGGGATGGATTTGCCACTATGATGGAAGTATTCTTTTTTAAGTGGACATTAAATTATTTCCCCTATAGTAAATATTATTTATCCAATCTAAATTTATGAAAATGTTTTGAAATGGATGTATTTCAGGGTCTTAGTGAKATGTTTGGTTTGGCTCTTTACTGTTTCTTATCCTCATAACTTGATTCATCCTGTAAAGAAAGAAGAACTGGAACTGTTTCCATTTCACATGAGTGTAAGCAACATTCTATAGGGATTAGTGGATGGTGAAGTCATCTTGGGTAACAACTTCCAAATTACTCATTTCTACTAAGGTCTCTGAAAGCTGCTTGTGTCTTCACCCTGCAATGATTTAAATGATTATGAAAAACAAAACCATTAAAATTTAATGAGTAGCAGTCATCTCTGCTGGGTGCTTTTCTTCATGAAAATCTCATGCTCATTAAAAAGTAGTTGACAGGTTTAATACTGAGAGACTCAGAGTGAAGAAGGCAGGAAGAATGAATGTAAATGTATGTGTCCAATACTTTTTTCTTTCCTGTCTGAAGGGGAGAAGCAGGTTCTTACAATCAAACCAAGTTTTGTTCTACTTGTCTATGAGATGTAACCTGTTTAACATTATTAAGTAACTTYCTTCCTATGTACTTAATGTGAAAATTACTTATTTGTATTGTATATTTGTGGGCATTTGACTGTCTTATGTCTTTAYATTTAGATATTTTTTGAAGAATATTTAGTTTTTTCTGTTTTCCTTGTTTATTAAGGTAGCAAAATGTGAATGTGAATTTATGAGCTGTGCGTGTCAAGAAAATTTGCRTCACTTCAGAAAGGAGCACAGTCATTATGAGTTCTCCCAATTGGTGTAGCTTTCATGATTTTGCAGAAAACAAGACCATTATAACAGAGCCCCAAACACTGTCACATAGATGTGTTCTAGCTAAATGTGGTACTTTTCTAACACCTTTGGTTTTGAATCATTTCTAGAATGTGTGGTCGCATTTTCTGCTACTACTGCTGCAACAACTACATGGTGACAAAACCTGGTGGAAAAAAGGAGCGCTGCTGCAGAGCTTGCTTTAATAAGCCTAGAGTCATTGTGGACAGTACAGATGACTCTGGATCCAGTGCCAATCAGGAAGGATCACCAGCTTCRTTGGAATCTCCTGTGTCACCACCCGAGAGGGCTTTTGGTTGGTTTATTGTTTGCATGCTGTGGAGAAATAAGTAGGGTTTTTTGASAGACTCCTAGAAACCACATGGTCACCTCCTGCTCCAAGGACCTGCACAAGGTCATGGAGTGTTTTGAGGTGGGGCTGATGCCATCTTTAAATTTGGTTAGCATTGACAGAAATGTGCATGTATATTAAAAGAGTGTCAGTCAGCCCAAAATTTTCCATTAGTTCTAATAGTTATCTAGTGCTTCTGTAAATCTACAGAAATAGCCCAGGCTTTCCTCTTAAAGCTTCTGCTTGTTTATTTTCCAGACAATCAGCTAATATTGTTTATTTTTCTCTCATGTTCTTTTTTGGCACAGTTGCAAGTGAAGCCTCTAAACCACCAGATGATGCAGCATTTGATATAATCACTGATGAGGAGCTGTGCCAAGTACAGGAATCAGACTCTCTCCACAATGAAAGTCAGATGGAAAGAGACTCTCTGGATCAAAGTGTGACAGATCTGTGAGTAAACACCACTTCTCGAAGAGGGGACTCTTTGGGATTTGCTTCAGAATGTTCTTTTTTTCCCCCCATTCAGTGAGAGTAGTCAACCTCTGCATAAAGAGAATAGACTTCTCTTCTCAGGCCACATATTCAGTAGACCAACACAAGATAATTTTGGTCTATTTGCACAGTGTTCAATCTAGTAAATCCAAACTGCTCCATCCTCTCCCTCCACCTGAGTAGCCCCAGCTCTGTGCTGTCATCAGGCCAGCTGTCACCACTAAAGTCAGCATACAGGCCATGCTGGATCACTGGTCACACAACTTATAAGAGCTAAATGATACTGCCAGACTCACTTGTGTTTAAAATCAGCAGAACAAGGAGGGGAAGAAATTAAGGAAAAATGGGCATGTTTGATGACAGACTTCATTGAACTAAATGTGAAATAACCTGTTTGTGTCCATAGGATTCCTTACTACCTTAAAGAAGACAGCTTGGAGAAAAGAAAAAGAACAATTGTGTAGCTATATCTGGCCCTAGTTTGTTCTTTTTTTCTTAAGAAACTGAGAATGGGTGCAGATTTCAGTAATTTTTTTACATCTATTTCTACATCAATTCCCAATGAAAAGTATCTAAATCCATCTGAATATCTGAATACTTGGAGTGCAAAATATGTTGTAGTATTATAGTTTAATGTGGATCCAGTTTTACACAAAATATTGTCTTACTATTGCTCACATATTTTCAAATATTTTACAAAAATTCTTTTCTGTAAAATATATTTTCTTTTGAGAAGAAAAAACAAAATGAGCAATTTCACTTACTTTGTACTTACTTTGCTTCTGAGCAGAAAAACAAGACATGATAAATCTAAATGCTGAACTGAAAGTGGTCACAGAGTAAATAGTGTGCTGCTGAGAAAGCAAACCTAGACTCTTGCTCTCAGCAGACCTGTTCCCAGTACAAACCACAGTAACTTGCAGTTTGGGTTGAAGCAGACAGTGCCAACTTGTTTATTTGGTAAAAGTCTTGTCAACATTCTTCATGTTTCTTTCTTGGTAAATACCTTATATGTATTCTGCCTACTTTGTATATTGTTAACACTGACAGTATATTCCTGGTTATGATGTGCTGGGCAGATATGARTGAACTGAGCTTCTCAGTTCCCTTGTGAATTTAGTATTGCTTTTGTTTTTCAAAAGGACAATTTGTGGTGCTGAATTTTTGTTTGTTTCATAAAGAAAAAAGTGAAGTGTACTACTTCCTTTAATTCATAGTAACTGCAGCAGGTATATTATAGGTGAGTTAGCTTTGGAGAAAACAACCAGGAGAAAAGAAATAAGTGTGGGTCTCCATTTGTATCAATTTGAGATTGGTCTAGATTCATCTTGTCTGACAAAGTATTCAGGCTGGGAAGAAAGATTGCCACTAAAAAGGGAATGCTATTCTTGAAGAGCACCYATGGAACAACTTACTTGCACCATGTAAACTTTTAAAGGTTGTCCACCTTCCCTTGTTGTCAGATTACAGGCAGGAGAGCCAGGAAATAGTGCTTCGTCCTATGTTGCTTTTTGTTATCAGTTTCATGAGCAGGTGGGGAAGTCCTACTATGGCAATATGTTGAACTTAAGGCATTCTTTGCAGAGAACACTAATGACACCTGCCCTTTCCCATGGCACCAGTAATGTTTGGAAGGTCTCACTAGCCTGAGCACTGGAGAGGAGAATGGCCTTCTTGCATTGCAGATGACTCGAGCATCTCGTGTTGATTGTGGTTTTGTGTTATGGGAGAGATCTAGAAATTGATACCTGAGKCAGATGCTTGTGTGGTGCCTGTGGTACATGTTAAAGAAAAATAGCAGGGCACAGTGCTGACTGTGACAGCACACAAGTTTTCTCACTTGTTTCTGTGGTGAGGAGTAGATGTGTACCCAAAGCTTGAGTGTCACTTAGCACACAAACAGATAAGACAGCGTGAGGTACTTTGGTTATTTGAGAGTAAATGTGCCAGAACTGCTGTATTGAGTATGAGCAAAGGTTCTGCCAACACTCTGTCCTACTTTTGACAGCAGCCTATGAGAGGTGTACTGAAAATTTTCCACTGTGTTTTCTCCCACATTTCAAGGATCTGCAGTTAAGTGACTTTCTGAGCTACTGGTTTCATTGCTACAGATTTCTTGGCTGTACTAGACTGAACACCTTGAACTTCATGTAGAMCTTTGATCTTTATTCTTTTTCTTTCTAAAGTGTCCAGCTAAATGTGGCCTAATTTCTATATGGAAACTTCACATAGTCTCCACTGTCATTCCARTAGTGTTATCTTTTCATTAAATTGAATATTTGGAGTTGAATTTGCTTTGATATTGTGCCTGGGGAGCACACAAAGGATCCAAGATGGTGCTTCCTAGATGCAGGCCTGACGAAGGCATACAAATAAGTTTTCAGGCTAGGCTTCTTACTGAGATCTGCTGAAAATAGTCCAAACTACTTGGGTTTTCCCAGAGATTTGARCTAATTGGTGGAGCTCTAAAAGTGAGGGAGATGAACAGCCAAGAGAGGGAGGACAAGGGAGGCTTGCTGTCCAAATAGAAGATCTGCGTTTGACATGTTCTGTTGATATAGTTTCTTATAAACTTATTCTGGCTGATGGCAGAGATTTACCCACTGACCCTACCTATTCTATGTGTGAGTCCTTGCTGCACTGAAAATGCCAGTTGGTCCTCAAAGCAGTGAATTATCTTAAAGGATTGTCCCCCTTTTGTTGCCTACTGTACTGTTACTCTGTTTTTCACTTGTTGTCTTCACTTATCCCTGCCACTGTAGTTCTTTCCTTGAAGTGGCATGAAACAATTACAACAAAATTATTTCATAACAGCAAATTTTGAAAAACTCTCTTTATTGGTACAGCTCGGTTGAGAATCAATTAAAATTTGGTCATGATTGAGAATCAATTAAAGCTTGGTCATGACCTGCAGAGGTATGTGGCAAGATAAGAGAGATGATGTACCAGCATAACTCTGGCTGACTTTGAAGTAGCTCTTTCCTAGAGTTTAGGATTAAGCAGCAGTTGCTTCATCCTTTCAGGTCTGTTATGTGTATTTGGAGCAACCTGATCAAAATCTTAAATGTGAGAAGCTGAGATTAATTGGGCCATTGTGGTACATCCTGCTACTTCAAGGCTCATGGGTTTTCTTTTGAAGTTTTGTATTTTTAAACTCTTATTTCTAAAGCATTCGCATTTGCAGATTGTGTTCTAAAACAAAGGCCCCAGGATACAGCAGTGCRCTGTGTTTCCATTTTTATGTGTTGTAGGCATAACATGCCTGCAATAAATGTTGCAGCAGCAAAATCAAGATCAAGATAGCAGAAGAGTGAAAAAAACCCCTCCAAACGTGCCACTACCCTGGTACAGGAACAAAGAGTTTATTCATACTTTGGTAGTGGTAGAAGGAACATCTCAGCCTGTCTGCAGTGCGGGTGCTTTGGTTTGGATTCTTTTTTTGTTTTTTTCTTAATGACTCATAACACTCTTTGCTGACCTAATTACAACTCACATGGCCAGGCAGGGTGTGGTGTAACCAAAAGGGGGAACTGAATGTTGTCCAAAGCATTCCCTGTCTGGTGCAGAATCAGCCAGGAAGGAATGAGGACAGGCCTTCTGCTGGCAAATCCTGCATTGCAGTTGTGTGTTGAGATAGAATCTTTACACATGWAATCACAGCACATTCCTTCCTAGTTTTGTTTTTAATGGTATTTCACTGTGGGAGAAACAAGAGATTGTGCAGTAAGGAAAGGATTGCCTAAGCAGCTATTTTTTAAGGGGAAAAAAGTGTCTTGTACACAATGCTGCCAATAAGGGTCAGGTTCTTCTGAGCTGCAGTGTTCTGATAGGAAGGCCTGGGTATTAATGGGGAGCAAAGGAACTCCCAGAGAGTGTGGTTTTTTGCAAGAATGGTTTGAAACATTTTTTGCAAGAAATGGTTTAAAACTGGTATTTCAAAGGTGTAATGCAGAAGACTGTGACCCTTTGGGCCAGACCCAACCCTRCCTTTATCACAGGCAGCTCACAACTGGATAAAGCCCTGCCTTTGCTCCTCTGCAACATCCCTTCTTTCTTTCCCCAATTCCAGTCTGCACATTTGTTCTGCTACTTTCTGCAAGAGCTTTTGCATACTTTTCTGCCCCCTGCACACCTTTTTGCCTCATACTGGGAAGTGAAAAGACCAGAGTTGGAAAAGCAGAGCTGGTGGAACAATTTGGGAACACAACGATGGCATCCTCAGTTTATGACAAGGGAACCAAGGTGCCAGGAAAAAGAGACTGGAAAGGTGTCATGATGCAAAGAATGYATGGGGAATTGGGGTGTGAGAGCTTGCATCTATGGAAACACAGCTCAGTGTTGGAACCCACGTGTGATGTGATATCCCTGGTGTTTACAAGGGGTCTGGTCATCTGGCAACATGAGCTGTTATCAGAAGTAAGATACAAAAATGTGTWTGGGGTATCCAGACTGTGAACCTGATACTGGATGAAAGGCAGGTGAACATGCTGCTTTATTACAGAAATTTTAGATGAAATCTAAAGGATTATGTGTAGAGACCTTCTCCCAGATGGAAAAAAAAAAAACAACCCTAAGTATCCAAAAAAACACAATCACACATGAAACACAGCATGAAGTGTGAAATGTATATGTTTTTAATCTAGGAATTCTGCTTAAATTAAGGGGCTGAACTGAAATATGTAATAGATTTGAAACAAAATGCATAAAAGCTTTCATTAACAAATATCATTCACAGAAAAACAGCAGGCCAGAGGTTTGGGAATTAGGAAATTCAAATTACCTTTATGTCATGAAAAGTGGAGTTTTATCTCATTGGGTTTTATACCTTTTGAAGATCATCTGCACTGTTAAGTCAGTTACCAGCTTGGAGTGAAAAAGCAGGAAGCAGTGCAGTCTCATGATGAAAATATATTGGTCTAAAGCTGATCACAGTATTTTCACTAATGGTATTGTATTTCCTCTTTCACTTACACTACCTATATCACTATTTACAAACAAAACAAACAGAAAAAAAAGAAGCTGTAAAACATTTGCCAGTTTGCTAGGCAGTTTTATAGCAGGTGCATGCTTGTGGCATCTGTACTGTTTGAAGCACTTAAAGGTTTAGAGTCTTCTTTGGTGGTTTGCCACTGTTGAGCCATAACTTGCCATTTGACATGTCTTAAGATTTTAATAATTTTGTGTTGGTACTTCCTGATTCTTATCCCCATGAAGAAATACAAAACAGGGTTAAGACAGCCATAAAAATAAGCAAGAGGTTTAGTTATTGTAATTTCACATTCAAAGCTGCTGTTCAATTTAAAGCTTCAGTCTGTGACCTCTGTAAGTCCTATAAATTTTAGGGTAGCTGGGTAAGAATAAACAGGACAGCTATAGAAAATATTATTTATAGATTTGATTTTTGAGGAYTTCTAGCGTGCAGTAAGGTTCCAATGATTAGTGAGTAGCAGATGATCATGGCTAGCATGGGAATAAAATAAACAAGGATCACTCAGATCACTCACTTCAAGTTCTGTGCCATGGTTTGGGTATTTTTCCTGACATATTGCCTTATCAAAACTAAACACCTTGCTAAAAACAAAGTGAGGTGCAGCAAATGCTAATAAGATCGACGAGGTAGAGATTAATTTGCCCCATGTCATTCATTTGGTTAGACACATGTGCCTTGGTGACAAAAGTAACAGCAGTAAGCTGGACATAGGTGATAGACATTAGAGTTAACATTGAAGTGTATGCAAGCCCCATATAATATGACATGCYACAGAGCTTGAAGTCTACTTCTGAGCAGCAGATGATGCCAGGAGAGGCAGCATCCAGAGGAAAACCCAGTCAGCTATAGACAGGTTCAGCAAGATTATTTCTATCAGTATCTTAAGTTTCAGGTAGAAAACTATTATGACAAAGACCAGTACATTTCCTGCAAGACCAAGGATGAAAATAACTGACTACATGCAGGGCAGAGGGACTCTTATAAATATGAAAATTCTCATTTCTGTTTCCATTGTGATCAGTGATAGAGAATTTATAATAGAAGTTGGCAGTATCTGTAGTTGCCATGTTGCCTTATTTTTACAGGCAGCCTGGAAGGAGACACATTGTGATTTTTTTTTTTTACTCAGCAAATAATTAAATCCTAATGCAACCAGGAGACAGACAAAATCCTAAGTGCTAACAGATAAGAGTTGTAGTAAAGCATCCATGACAGACAAAAGCAAATGTGTTTWTTTGCTGAAGAGGATTGTCTTGACAGTCAGAATCCAAACATAACAGCTGGTGTGTTTGAATACATCATCTGTTACCAGATTTATACTGATGGAGACTCAAAAGCATACTCAAARGATAATTACAAAGAGGCTTCTGAAAGTGGTATAAGGATTAAGCTCTTGATTTAGTGTTTGGATTGAGGGTTTCTGGGGAAACCCATGAAAGAAATAGAATTCATTTTGCCAAATCCAGCATTTAGGCTCAGGTTGCAGACTCTGAGCATCAGAGCTTGGGTTGAACCTGTCCCAAAGGCAGTGTTTGAGTCTCAGTGAATACTTATGGCTCAGTTAAGCCTCGTCTTGTTCTTTAGATGTTAGTGATAGCATAAGATGGCAGCACTTATTCCTTTCCCCATCTCAAGTCACTTACTGAAAACATGGAGGATTTTCATTAATGTACTATATTTGTATTACTGTCAGAGGGAGGAGTGACCAATTTTTGCTGTCAGTCCCTTGCATCACATCCCTCTGGAGAGCTTTTGCAGTGTCAGCTCTGCAAATTAAGGAGAGGCTTAATTCCTCTCCTTAACAGCCCTGCAGTCAGGGCTGTTCCAGCACATAAAAGTAGCAGCCCTAACACTAATGACCATCTTTACAAGCTGTTTACCAGGTAAAGTAAGTCTTATGTGAGATAGGTTTATGGGCTTTTTAAAGATTTAGCCCAAAAGCTAAATGCCCTCTCTCTTGAGCTACAAAAAAAAAAAAAAGTGTTTCTGTGAGATTAATCCTACTACAAGAGATTACTCAGCATAATTCACCTCTGAATCCTTAAGATTGGCTGAAAGGCCTCACCTGGTGAGTTCTATATGTGCAGCAGTCTGAATGTCTCTTGATTCTGCAAGAGGAGGAAACAGTATTGAGAGAAACTAGCCCAGGCAGGTAGGTCTTTGCAGCAGCCTGTGATACCATAGCTGGGGTGCTTCTGGGACTCTGGCTTGTAGAGCAGTATGCTTCTACCTCTGAGTACTTGAGTTTGGTACCTGCAAATGTGTGGAAGGAAAGGCAGCGCCAAATTTGACTTATTTCTGCAGCGTCATTTACTGAAAAACAACTACTGACACAAGAAATGTAAGGCTGTGTAATGCTCTTTAAAATCAAKTTCTCCCTTGTGCTTCATTGCATGTGGTAGCAATTTCAAACTTGGAGCAAGGTGCTAAATATTCACAGACTGTTCCTGTCAAACAGAGAAGCAATAGGTTGTGACAACCACCTGCTTTTTTAAGTTATTTTTCAAGTGCAGAATAGGGTGTGAGGATGATACAGCAGTGGCTAAGATGTGTGGYAACATAGGGGTTGTGTGAGTTTATCTTGGGGAGTGGGCTGAGAAAGTAGCTGTTACAAACTGCTTCTGCCATACCTCTCCTATAATTCTGCCTCTGTTTCCCTGTAGTAGCCTCTAAAGAACTGTGCAAAGAGAAAATTCAAAGATATCTAAGCCAGTGTTGCCCACAGAAGTGGCTGCAGCCTTGGTGACTACAGACTGCAGTTGTTGGGGTATATTGGAAGCAGCTTGTCAGTATTTCTAGTGTTCGTTTCCACAGTTATCTGTTTGCTGCCTCCTGCTGGAAAGGGGACTTACAAGCACCCAAATAATCCCTAAATGTTATTTTAAACCTTTTGCAAATGCAGCATTTGAAAGCTGTCTTCATCTCAGAGTCTTTGCCAAACCTCTTCCCCATCAGACTACCAAAGAAAAAAAAAAAAAAGACGATTTTGCATGCTGTCCCCTGGAGCACAGAAATAACTCTTTGTCATGATTCTTTTCCTAGTTTGCTTTCTCTAAATTGTCTCTGGTCTTGCACACAGTATGTGACCAGTTTCAAGGCAGGGGACTCATTTTGTATTGTTTGTTGGGTTTTTGTCCTTGTTTCATACAGGATGTAGCATAGGTAAATCAAACTTTTTTTTTGAGAAACTGCTCAGGGATTTTCTATATACCAATAAGCAGGGCACCCACAGTGCACAGTGATGGACAGTCATGTCCATCCATTTTTTTAATCAGTTGTCTGTGTGATGCTTTCCCATCTCAGCATATGCTAGGGTTTGCTCTTAACACTTCCATCCCTTTCSCACTCATACACCTTCAATGCAAGACACTGCTTTGCACCCTGTTAAAAACTCTGTGAGTTCTGTATCCCCCATGCTCCAACCCAAATCACRCCTTTTTTCTTGCCCATGTCAAGGGCTGTCTGTGGCATCCTTTCTCCTGATCCTTTCCTGTCCTCTTTCTTTTTTTCCCTGTTCTTTGTTGGGTTGGAGAGGAAGGCTAACAACTAAGTTAGGGTGCCTGGGGTGGGTCTGACCTGCCAGATAACAGCAGGCCCAGGGAATCATTGGTGCACTTCAGCATAATGCCTTTGATTGTTTCTTTGCATTTTCAGATGTGTTTGCTGGGCTAAGCAGCTGTTAGGGGCTCTGTACAGCCTCCAGTCTCCGTTTCAGGTTTCTGGCTTTCACACAATTCGGTAAGATTCTCGCCTGGATGACAGAAGTTCCCTGCAGAAATCATTGCACTGCTGACACAGGCAGATGGCTTCTGGGATTTCACTGCTCACCCACATGAAGCCGACACCTCAGACATGTAGCTACAGCTGTCAGAGCTCAGGTGTTTATGCAAATGGAAAATTGCTGAGTCCAGAGCTCAAGCAGATTTCTTCAGGTTTTAATTCTGAAAGGAACAGGTTACTTCTAACTCCCAATGCCATTTATGCTGGCCACAGTATTTTTAGTATAATTTGTGAGAAATGCTTTCCATGTATAAGAGCAGGCACACTGGACTAGACCATCCACCTGACRGACAGTGATCAAAAGCAGTTACCTGAGGTGGTGCACAGGAGCAGGACAAGCATGAAGTAATAATTCTTCAGAATGCTCTATCAGCTTCCAGCAATCTGTGTCTTGAGGATTTGCTGAATCAGAGCTGTTCTCTTATTGCTGGAGTGTCTTTTCCATGCTTCAGTTCTTCCTGCTCTTTAGCCCCACTTCATTTCACTTTTAAAAAGAAAAAGAAGGAAAACAATCCAGGCTGCTTAAATAGACACACCAGAGGGTGCATATTCATAATCTGGGGACCTGGCAAGCTGCAGGAATGTCATTAATGCTGACACAAAGAACAAATAGGTCATGCAAGAATAAATTCTCCTGTCATGGGAAAAATGCTCCAGTTAAATCATGAGACTCTTTCTTATATTGTGGGCTACCAGATCTCAGTTTAGAGTGTTAGACTCAGTGAGATATCTTAAAGTAAAGGAGGATTTTCTTTCTGATTATAAGGCACTTTGGTTTACTACATAAAGTAGGAGACTTAGCATTGCCTTCACYTTAGACATGTGGTGATTGTATTGGTTGGAGCAGCCAAGTAGCAAGCTAACCACCTAACCATGTACTGGGTTGCAGCAGCAGGAATAAGGAAAATCACGGCTTCGATGAGAACATGGAATATATATTGATRCTGGGATTTAATTTATATTTCAAGGTTCCAAATTAAAGGTGAAATTAATGGATTAAATACAGAACTCTAATGACATTGTGTAGTAAATCACAGTCTGACACTTGTGGGAAGCATGTAGTTGTGTAGTTCTCTTGGTCTGCATGAATTCAAGGCTGTGAAATTAAAGCTGTGTAGCTAACCTGGTGGGATGGGAGACTGATGTGAATCACAACCAAAAGTCTGTTGCTGTTCCCACTGTGCAAGAAAATATATATGTATAGGTTTGCAAGCTCTAGTTTCATTTTCCAGTTTGGTTTTTTTTCACAATATTTTTCTTTTACCTAGTTGTATAAAGATAGTTAACAATGAAATTATTTGTTTTGGTAAGTATTTGCATAGATGTTGTACTAACCTTTATGGGCCAACCTGTACTAAATACTTCATTCTTGTGTTCCTAGTGTCTGGTTACAGCTCAGGTTTTGGCTCTTAATTGCAGCTTTGAGTCTCCCATGCACATCCCAASTGTCTATTTAGGATATTAACAGTAGTGGCATGACTCTGAAGAAGTCAAGAGTTACCCAGGAGGCTGCAGGAATAAGAGAACAGGAATATCAGAACATGAATTCTGCAGATAACAGCTGAGGAAATGTGTGTGCACTTTGATTTGCACTTACAGCAGCGAGTGCTTCCTGTTTCCAACCAGCAGTGTCACTACACTCAAATTCAATGTGATTGCATGTGCTCAYRYAGTGTATTYAGATCCTGCTCATGACMACCTGAGGGAGATACTKTCTCTAGCTCTTCTACTCTACAGTGCTGCTTGTAGAGCAACGTTCCATTGGGCTTAAAAGAAAATGCTAAWCCCTGCATTGCTTTTGAGAATTTGTCTACAGCAAGTGGATGCCTCTTGGGGTATTATTGCACTTGATGGTTCAGAAGCACTTGTGGTATTATATTTTATTAGATTCCACTGCTTTTTGGAAGGAACCAATTAATTGGTTCCCTGTGAATAAGAATCCTTGGCATTTTTTCTGGGAATGGTAGCTTAATTGTCTCAGTTACCAACCTGCTGAAATACAGAGGAGCAAAACAAGAACCATAAAAAGAGAAGCTCTAACTTGTTTGGAAGCTATCAGTATTTGTTTCCTGACTCTCAAACTCATCCTTCTCTCTGTGTCCAGACCTGTAATTCATAGCTGGTGTCACTCCAGAGTTCATCCAGAGCATACACTTTTTTTGAGGTAAGGAGTGGATAGCAGGTTCTTCCTTCTGCTTCACTGCTGCCTGGGACAGGTCATGGTGTGGAGGAAACATCCTGCTTTGTCATCTTGTAACAGCATCTTTGGTGTATGYGTGTTAGAATCATACAGGATTTCTTGTATGAAGACACATGGTAGCAATTCCACAGTGACAAAATATGTTTTTGTACAATTGTCAGAGTAAGGAACTGCATAATATCTCTAAAACACCTCACAGATCAAATCCAGGGAGATGTCTTATCCTTTTGCAAGGTTTGTTTAAGGGACAAGTACAGACTATTTTGCTTGTGTCTGCCCTCCATCTAGTTCCCACTTGCCAGAGAATCTTTAAAACCTGTCTGCATCTCAATAAGCAATTTATTTTATGATTGCAGAAGAGATGTTCTGGATGTATATATGTATTCCTCTTAGCTGAAGAAACCAGGATAGGAACAGTTTTATGTTCATGCAGAGTGGTGAGCAGAATGGGGCTGCAGCTTTGCCCAGTGTTGTCACTAGAATGTGAATCCTAAAATTTGGTATCAGGGCTATCAAAAYGTTTCTATTTTAGGAAGGTGTCAGSATGCAGATGGTATTMGRYCATATAGTATTCAGAGAATCATGATTTTCCTTCTTTTTCTTGCTCTAGAAACAGCACGTGTAATTCTTCAACCTTTGATGAATCYGAAGAGTGGCAAGTTGCTCAAGATGCTGAGATATGCTTGTTGAAGTCAGGAGAAATCATGTAAGCAAAACATTTTCATTGCTACAGATGAAAGCATAAAGGCTGAGCTCAGACATCAGCTRTGTGAGCACAAGACTTGCAGCTCCTGGTAGAGCTGATCACTTCTGTCCCACAGAAAGAAGGTGTTCTGAGGAGGATGAGAGGGTGTAACTCAGCCACACAGAGCAGCRGCACTGAGCCAGGTCCTCTCTCTTCAGTCCTAGAACACTTCAGTGCCACTGGGGAACAAGAAGAAAAGATGTAGGTCTACATCACATGAGAAAACATTTCCTATTTTTATTGCAGGAGTTGCTGTCAACAGGAATGGGGGTTCAGTGAGAAGGTTATGCAGTTCTGGCAATCTCTGAAAGAAACTGCTAGGGCTACTCAGGGAATGCAGCTCTAGTTGGACATTTTCCACAGGGATGCAATTCATGGCCTTTTGGAGCATGTGTCTGTTGTTTACTGGTGGCTTCCCAGAATCTGTCTTCCCTGCTCTGGTTGATACATGCCTTAGCATAAAATGTTCATCTCAGCCTCAGCTCAAGCTCTGTGTGTCCTGTGTGTGCACAATTCTCTGCATCTGTCCTGCTCTGAAAATAAGTTACATGCAGTTATTGATAAAGCATGTCACTTGCACAGCCAAGAAGGGAATCTAATCTATGAAAATGCATGTGGCTTACAGAAATACACCTTTGCTCACTGTCTCCTTAAGTCTAGCTTTGAAATTTTGCCTTAGTTATGGGAAAGGTTTTAATCTTTTGACTGCAAGGAGATAAATTAGTTCATGTTTCAATCTTGTTGTCACTGTTCAGTGATTCAGGTAAATGAAGTAGTAACTAAAATCATAGCTGGACTGTAAGGCAAAACCAAGAAATATGGTTGGTTTATTAAAATCAAAGGTCACCTGAGACACCACAGGACTGTGGTTTGCTCTGATCTCATTGATTTGCAAACAATTTRTTTGGCCTAAAGAGTGACAGATTAGATTTGTTTTAGTAAGGGTGGTGTAGGTGAGATCCATATCTCTCAGAAATTCCAGGTTTCCCCTGAACAAAGTAACCAGCATTCTCCTGCTTAAAGGCCTCACTGTTTGCAGTMTGAAATAGACACCAGAATGAAGTCAACTCATATAATTCTGTAGGACTCAGCATCATCTGGATGCTAAGAACTTCCTTTGTAACTGGAAGTGTTTTGAGTCAGCTTTTCTTTCAGCTTGGTTGGGTAAAACAGGCCAAGATGTAGCATTAAGTGCTTTGGAAGATCTAGACACAGCTGCTATTCACTTTCCATCCACCTGTCCCCTCTGCACTCCTGATCCCTGTTATTTCCTCTGCAAATTTTTATATTCACCTAGAAAGGTGAATTAAGTAGGTAATTTTTTTTATTTAAAAAGAACAGTTGAGGTCAGCACTCCTCTTTTTAGTGTAGTGACTCTAAAAAGCTTTATTCCGGCACTGTTTTTCTTTAGTTGAAATGGAATAAATAAGTGAACAAAATTCATATTTGCCAGAGCAGTGAAGGTTCTTAGTATCAGTCAGCTTTTTTGTAGTTTTTACCTTCATTTAAGGCTGAATTTTCATGCATCTTGTGGACCTGTCCCAAATATGTTGTGGAGTCTACCTGAAATAGATGGAAAATGAAAAAAAACCCCAATTATTAGTGGTTTTGTCTGAGTAACAATTGTGTTTTTCTCCCTTACAGGATTAAATTACCCCTTACAGTGGAAGARATCATGAATTTTGGAGAAAGTAACAGAGAGCTGTTCATTAAATCCAGCACCTACAGTATCATTCCCATCACTGTTACAGAGATGGGACTAACAATTAGCTGGATCTTCTCATCAGAACCCAAAAGCATCTCCTTCAGCGTKGTCTACCAAGAATCCGAAGACACGCCTCTGGATCAGTGCAAAGTAAGGCCTTTATTTCCTCACTACCTTAGAGGTTGTGCTCTGCATTCATCCCGGAATGATACAGGAATTGATAAGTATTGCTAGGAGGTCTTCACCAAAATGCCAGTTGTTATTGCATTAAGGATTTGTTTCTTCAGTTAAGCTGCAGTTCTGCTAAAGACAAAGCTACGTTTTTATTATTTAATGTTGCCTGCAAAAGTCRAGTTGAAAAGCACTGTAGCTTCTATTGGTTGCGTTTGAAACTCACCCACTATCATTAAGCAAAAATRAAAGTTCAAGTCTGCAATTTTTTTTCTTGATTTCACTTAGTTTGTAAACTCTTTAAGGCTGATTTTGACAGGATCTTGTGCAGAAGCCACAGGGAAACAGATAAATTGCTTGGTTTACCTACCTACATTCCTTACAATGAAGCATATACTCAAGTGTCTTGGTGGAGTGCAAAATAGTTTTGCCAGTGCCCAAGGTAYCTGCTTATATACACACTGTCCATATTTCATGAGGATTATGGATTAAGTGAATCTATTTTACTCAACTACTTGCTAAATTAGGCAGCTGTTGGTTTAATCCACCATGGTAGGGTGAACTCTATGGCTGTGATTTACTAGGGAAATAAGACATTTACATAGTATGTGTTGATTCATGCACAGTTACTAACTCCATGTAAAATAAATCTTTTTCTTAATCTGAAAGCTGAATGAAGTGTGAATGCTGCTTTTGTCCTGATACATTTCTTTGGTAAAACTTGGTGTTTTATGGGGTCATCCTTGGTCTATGTCAGCTGCTCTTCTGACAGCTGTGCTAAGGCTTTACAGCAAGACACCCACAGAACCACAAATACACACACTTTTGCTGTAAGCTCAGATAAACAATTAAGATTTGCTGAGAAAGCTTATTTTTTAACACAGGGAATACAAAAGCATATATTAAAAGATATATTTAGCTAGATCTTGCTCTTGTATTTGTGGATTTAATGTAGCACTTGCCCATGTTACTAAAATTGCTTAGATAAACATTTAAAAGTTCAGGATTTGATTTTATCTCTAAAGCAGAGATGAATAGCCATTGGTTAGTGCTGTAAAGAGATAACCAAAGGAAAACAGATGTCTCACTGAGAGATTTTCATCTGGGTGAGTTTTTAATGCTAATCAGTTAAAGTAATTAGTTTTGCAGGCATATGTGCACTTTGGGAGTTTCAAGGTGCCTGAAATCAAGGTTTTCTGAAAGAAWATGTCAATTTATAGGGCAAATAGCAAACTTCATTTTGATTTGTATTGAATTCCAGGTTCTTATCCCTATGACTCGCTGCAACTCTCATAAGGAAACTATCAGAGGACAGGTGAAAGTCAGAAACTGTGGAATCTACACACTGATATTTGACAACACATTCTCTAGGTAGGTCCCAGCCAGGTGTAAAAGRTGAAATAAGCTTGGTTTTACAGACTGTGGAACTGATCAGATGTACCATTATTCTGCCATTCAAAAGTAAGTACAAGAAATGTTTCCTCGCTTGCCAAGAGGTCTTCCAGACTGAGTTTTAGTTCTCATTCCAAGACAGTTTAGTCAGGATTGTCATCTTATTAACAACAAACCTGACGGGCCCTTGCACAGGGATGCTTCTTTTTGATAACAGTGAATTTTTTGTCCAAGTATAAACTGAAAGGCTGTACACACTCTTAAGGCTTTCTCTCTTGTTGGCTTCAGCTAATGTGATCTTTTTGCTCTCTTTCTTTCTTTGACAGGTTTRTCTCAAAACGAGTGTTTTATCACTTGGCTGTTGAGCGACCTGTCATCTATGATGGAAGTGATTTTCCATAGCCTTTACTATACTGTGTATTTTAAATTAAATTTTTAAGATATGCTATTATTTATGTACATGTAAGCATTCTGATTACCACTGTGTTTGAAGACTTTGAAACTATGCAATAGTTYTAGTGCACTTAAGAGGAGATGTGTACACTAAAAAAACAGAAGCCTTTTCAGGAACACTAATGGTTCTGTACTGTGTACAGATTGCTGAAAAGYCATCTTGTTTGGTTTAACAGGTCAATAATAACCAATTTGTTTTCAGTGGGAAGAAAAATAAGTGTGGAGGTATCTAAATGCAAACTCAAATTCTCTGCTGAAAATCAAGCTATTTTTCTTCCAAAAATATCCTTTAAAAGGAAATTTAAAGAAAAATGCCTATTTTTGACCTCTTCACTGAGCTGTAAACATAACCATCTCTGTTCTGCTGTACTGCTTTTACAGTCAGAGCAGCATTTATGCAATACTTCAATCTTCACAGGCAAATATTGTACTCCATCTAGAATTTTTTATCTTTTCCAAATTTTATAAGCCACAAACCATAGGAGTTTTATACATTTTGGGCTAAGATTTGGTAAGTCTTAACTGACTTCTACAAATGCTTTGGCACTGAATACCAGTTACAAAACAATAAACACSAAGCAGCTACAACTTTCACTTTGGCTCACTGCACTCTGTACATTGGCCCATGGAACCCAGCTCTTATGGTGAGCACCAGTGGCAGAACACAGAGTGTTTATTCCCTGTGGAATAAAGTACTGCTCACTCGGTGATTTTGGGAAGAGGAGCATTCCTTTTTCCTGCCTTAGCACCTTAGTCATCAGCATTCACAGGAAAGCACAGTTTCTGAGGAGATCAGTGTCTCTCTCTCTAGACCACATGGAAGGCAGCAGTAGTGTTTGAACCAGTCTCAAAACGTCCATCCAAAATGGAATGCATATCCAGGCCTGGTGAGCTCTCTATCCAGTGGTGTTATTGTATTCTGTCCCTTTCCTAACCTTTGCAGTTGCCCTATCAAACKAACTCTCCATCTCAGATTTGGGGGCTGTTAACACTGCCTTTTGAGGGAAGGCTGGGTTTTCATTTATACAGAATTTCTATGATGTGAAACATCTGCTTTCTACATAGAATTCAGAATAAGCTCAACCAGGGAAGGTGATCAGAAGAGACCAGGTGGTGTTTATATATTGCTGATCCAATCCAATACCCATAAGAGATCTCCCACATCAAGAGACTGTTGTTTGAAAGGTGGAGATCACAAAACAAGTGTTGGATATTTATATAGTAGCAGCTGAGACAAAGGGAAATTTCTGATAATAGAAAAGAATTGCAAATAAAGCTAAAGGTCATTCATCATTTGTTCCAGTTGTTAACAATATATAAATACAGTCATCTTGAAAAAGATTGTGAAAGAATGACTACTCTTCGTGGAGCACCTGGGACTTAGGTCTCATTGATAGCATTCCCTCCCCTTCARCTGCCTTCTTCCCCATGGTGGTGATGTGCTCCCAGCCCACTGCCAGCAGCGAGGTCAGTGGAAGGTGGCAGCTCCCAAGGGCTGCAGTGCAGTCAGGCCCTCACCTGTCTGTGTGCATGAAAAGGAGATGGACGAGGGACTGATGTGGGCAATAAAGAGCAATAAATGGTGCAGGGATCGGTTCATGAATTACAGCCTATTTCAGTCTTGAAGCTATGTTTTATATTTAATTAAGCAARAAGAGATTATTTATTGCTTAAAAATGGAGTACTGTGTACCATATGCTATGCAATTTCACTGAGCTGTTACTGAAGTCTGCTGCAGTTTTCTTTTAAGCTTTTAGGTGTGGTTTTTTAAAGCATTTTGCTTTTAGAATTTTAGAATACTAATCTTACTGGGATTTCTTTCTTTAAATGCCAAATGTAAGGTAAAGGCACACTGTCAGGTATCTTTGGCCAAAATATGACATCACTGTTCAAAAGTATTTAAAGTCTCTCTGTTCAAAATTATTTGACAGCCTTGCCTCCTGATTTGCTCTCCACATCCAGTTCTTGACATTTTTCCATCCTGTGGCAAATATTTTTAAGCCCCTGTTCATGTGGCTTTTTAAATAATTGTCTCCATGTAGTAAGCCAGATGTTTCCCTGGAGGTTGCTCATGCAGACAGTCCTGAGACTGGCTGAAGCCTTTGTTTAGGAGATGGGGAGTAAATCCACTGGATTGTTTTTATTTAGTAATTGAGTTCTTATGGTCCCTTTTCTTCAGGTTTTCCTGCCTATTGAGAGTAATTTTATGGCTTTTGTAAACCTGCCTCAAAGAGGATTAAGAATGGGAGTCAGAACCTGTAGTGTAAAGATTAAAAGAAAATGTTTGCTTCTGKCCAAGGACAGTACTTAAGGAGAAAAAGTTTCAAATTACGAAATATCAGGCTCGTAAGGTAGAAGTTGACAGGAGTGCAGCTGTTCAAAAAAGCTGCTCAAGAACAGAAATCCCGTCACAACAGCTGGAAGAGGCTGTGCAAGTAAAGAACCTGACATTAGTACAGACCTTTTATTTGAATGTCCCAGACAATTTATTACTGGAGCCGTGGAAACCCAATAAAGGACTGCACAAATGTGGGTTTGTGCAAGAGATTATTTCATTCAAACACCTCAATCCTCCATCCGTAAAATGCTTGTTCATCTGAGCTATGCCAGCAATGCTAAAAAATCTATTTGTTATTAGTTGCTCAGGTGTATTATTGAATTGGGTTTTTTATTCTCTGCAGAAAYGCAATTAAGAGAAAAGAAATATTTAAAATTGATCATGAAATTAATTGAAGGAGATGTCACATTCATAGGTCAAAGAGATTATACACTGTGGTCAGCACAAGCAATCAGATATTTTTACTGGGTGCTGGAAAGGATAAGGAGACATGGAGGGTAAGATTTTTTGTTGTGGAAAGGTTTATGCGAAGGAAAGAACATAGTTTCTTCAAGAAAATGATAGTGTCCCTTTACTCAACATTACTCCATGTTTCTTTTCAAAAAATGAAAGGTGTATTGCACAAGAGTGTACCATGTTACAAAATAGGAAAGCTACAAAAGACTGACTTTTCTCCCTTCCTAAAATTGAAATTGCACTACAGTTTTAATTATGCTCARTCACTGAGGTTGTAACTTGTTCAGAAGTATCAATTGGTCTTAACTCCCAAAGAATTGTAAAGCCTGTTCACATCAAAATTCCTGCTCCAGATACCGGAAAAATCATGTATACCAGTGTCTGTACAGTTACAGAGATGTAAACGGTTGTGTGTTGGAATGTTTCTTGATGCTCTTTTTTTCCTTTTTTAACCTCAGGAATTTAAAAATAAAATTCTTTATCATTGCGAATGTGTGTCCCTTTTTTGCCTTTGTGTGGAAGATGATTGCATGATGTGCTTGGGGTTTTATGAAATTCAAGTTTATCTTCATATTGTGCCATCCCCTCATTTCCAAGCTACAATTACTAACAGAAATTTCAGAGCACCTCCAGAGGAATCTGGAGTTGTGGCTCCACAATCAGAAGTTTCTCCTAGAAAGGAAAGTCTCCAGCAAAGCCTAATCAGCAGTTCAAGGAACCTGCAGAGAGTGAGTTCTATGTATACCCAATACATAAGTGACCATACCTTGCTGTACCTCAGCTCTGCAGGAGAGGCTGGAGCCATTGGAAGTCTTTCTGTGCATCTCCAATAATACATTTTTATCCATACTGGGTCATACCTCCTCCCTTGGGGCTAGGGGAAAGGCTCTCCCAACCCTATTTCTGCCTTATATTTCTCAGTTTGTGCCCCAAGAACAGGCCTTGGCACACACAGGGTAATATTTTGTGGGGGGACCWTGTGAAGCTGCCACAAGAGAGTGGTATCCTCTGCATTAGTCCTTGAAGTGTCACAGGGATGCTTTGAAGTCCAAATATAATAATAATTCCTGTACTCTCACACCCTTCTGTCACTTTCCTGCTCTCTGAAAAAGGCACTTCCATAAAGATGTCTCTGTTTCAGGCAGGAGCAGGCACCAGGYAGGCAGGTTTGCCTGCAGAGAGTGAAAGTTTCTCATGGGCTCTCGCAGCTTCCCCCTCTTGTACCACAAGCAGGCTGATGCTGTGCTACGTGACTGCCTGCACTGTGGAGACAATGCAGCACTTGGAACAGAGGCAAGTCCAGCTGCCCCTTCAAAGAAGAGTGACAGCCCAAAACTGGGAACATATAGGAAAAAATGGCCTTAAAAAGAGGGGTGGRGTGCAAAGCTATGGAAGATCTCAGGCCTCTCCCAGGACTTCCAGCAACTGCTCCGTGACCATCCTGCTAGAGCTGTGGGTAAGGCATGAGCAGAGTCCCATGGGATATGTGAGGGACCACGGGGCAGGGGACACAATACTCTTTGCCAGTGAGAAAACCTCCAGTCCTGGGAGAGAGCATTAGGTGAAGGCTGGGGACACCTAGTGAGACACAAAAGGGATTGTGGTAGGATAAATCAAAGTAAAACATCAGGGCAGWGGGACAGAGGAGCCCAAGAAGAGCTTGACCACAAGGAGCTGTGCTGCTGGAAGACAGAGGCCCCCAGGAGATGGAAAAGGGAGTAATGGCAGAAAACATCACCGTGACTGAGTCCTTGCTGTGTGCTGACCAACAACAAGGGTTGGTGATGAGGCTGCARCCAGAGKGGCACAGAGAGGCAGCTTCCCCCCRAGTTTGTGGTGAGAGCAGCCTGGGGAGTCACCAGCAGCTGCTGGACCACARGCAGCTGTGGTGGAACAAACCCCAAGAGAGAAAATTGCCCCCAGGGAGGCTGAGCCCCCAGCTCCCCTCRGCAGTGATGGGAGCAGCCTGACTCACAGCAGGATGTGCATGACCCAGGGACAACAACTTTGTCACCCAAACTGCTGCAAGTTCATTGCCGTTTCACCACCCTCAGCAGTTTCACCTGCTGATTGAGCATGAATATTTCCCACTGTGTTTTGAGGACTGAAGAAGCTTTACTTTCTGTGAGATGGCCACGAAGTTCAAATTCCTGGAGCTGGTGAGATGCTGGCAGGGAAGAGGAGCTTGCAGSAGCTAAGGTTTGCACACTTATTTGTTTGCACAACTCAAGGGTTCTTTGGGGGCCAGGAGAACCCTCTGTGTAGGAGCACTGTCACCCCCAGTCTCAGGAAGGGGTAGTGCAGCTGAGCTGCTGTGGGGAAGCATCTGCCCCCAGTGTGTTCCTTTCTCCCCTGCCCTGAGAAATGTGCCCTGCCACCCCTCACCTCAGGTGCCCAAACCTGCTCTGGTGCCTGCAGGGTTCTCAGCTGTGGCTTCCAAACCCAAGGGTTAGATATGTGRAATAAACCCTCTTAGCAAAGTTTTCTTTTGGCCTCTTTTGAGAGGGATAAATGCTGTGATTGCAAATAGGTTATGTATAGGGATCCAAAATGGGAAGGGTGTGTGGGCAAGAAACAACCCATTCATCTCCTTGGTGTATGTGTTAGTGGCAGTTTATTTAACAACCAGTTCATCTCCTTGGTGTACGTGGCAGTTTATTTAACAGAATTTCAGCTTCTGTTTGCTGAGCACAAATCGCAAAAACCTCACAAACCCTTCTTCCACATACAGAAAAAAATACGTACATCTTTGACAATTTATATTCCTGAGGAAAAGGTAAAAAAAAAATCCTAATAAATGTATGTGAAATTTCAACTCCATCTGCCCAGGGGTGCTGCTAGAAAAGCACCACCAAACTTTGCAGAAAGCTCTTGCTTATCAACACGTTTTAATGATAAACTCACAATGAAACCCCTTTTTCCCTGAAAGAGCTCATTAGCAGAAAGCAAACCAGGTTAAATGAGATTATTCAAAACAAAGCCTCCTGAGCACTACAACCTGCAATTGAAGACCAGGAAGTGCAGGCTGCTGGCAGGTGGGCAATGCCATGGCCCTGTGAGGGGGAACAGATAAATGATGCCCTGTGGAGTCAGGCTGTGGGGTGCATTACAGCACACCCCTGTTGGGAACTGCAGCCTCTGCCAATCTGATGTCTCAGCCCAAATTTCATTGGCTTTGATGCTTTATTACTCTCTGTCTTACTGGCACTAGGTTCATTATATTTTCCAAAGATATCAGTGCATAACTAGTGGTCAGTTGCACGAAGCATTTGGGTTTTGTGTTCTGGTTTATGACAGCTTTGCACCATACAGCAAATATMCTTGGGACAGACAACTCAATGTCTCTGAAGAACTTAACTTTTTATTGTGAGGGGTGATTTGTTTCCAGTATCAAAATAGGAGCCATTGCACCTAATATCACAAAGCKAAAATACAGGAGAAAGACAGCTTATATTCTGCAATGACCACTTCAWGTACACAAACAATTGGCTTTTCTTTGCAGAGAGAGATGCCTATGCATTTGCCCAGGCACATAGAACAGCATATTTTCACAGCAACAAACCAATGTTGGAACTAAAGGCTGTTCTCCTTCCTGGTGTAGGAATCTGGCAGGGCTCTCGAGTCAGGTCACTTCAACAGGGGAGCCTGGTATCAGGTTTGACAGCAAACAAGGGCTGAACCCCCTCCTGCTGCTGCCAATGGACAGCATTGCTTCATCTGCCTCTCCTGCCTCATCTGCCTCTGTTGCCGCCATAGCTGGGATTGTCACTTCCCTGTGAGACTTGTTATTTTGGGTTGTGGTCTGAGCTGCAGACGGACCAGCTGTTTACAGAGATGGCTTTGGGCTTCTATCAGTTCTGTTTATAGCAAGTATSGTTCCATTTTGCTGCCCTCCACCAAAGGTTTTCTGTCCTCCAAGCCATCAACCCACAGTTGGGTCCTGCACAAAAAGGACAGGCCCCCAACCCATCCCGCTTCTCTGGGATAATCTTTGGAGTACACAGGTGGTTTCCAAAGAGTTTYGTACTTCTCTGGAGAGGAAAGGGTGAGGACTAACTTACAAGATGACTTTGCAAGGAGGGGACATGACAGAGGAGGTCAAGTGAGTGTTGAGAATCAGGGAGTTCCTCACCCKCCGCCTCCCCAGCCTGGCAAAGGACCAGTTTGAGCTGTGCTCCTGGCTGTCACAGGCAGAGGAGTGCTCCTGGCCCCTGCTCCAGCAGCAGCCACAGCTTTGTATCATCCTGCACAGAGCCATCCTGAACCGCTCACCAGCAAAGACGTAGAGGAARGGGTTGAGGCAGCTGTGKAGRAAGGCAATGCTCTGGGTGACCTGCAGCCCAATGTCCAGCTGGCTGGCAGCCTGACAACTGTGCACCACCTCAGTGTARGTGTTGATGACTTTCACCAGCAAAACAATATTGTATGGGAACTGAGACAGGAGGAAAGCAGTGATGATCATGATGAYGATCCTCAGCGACTTCTGCTTCTGGGATCTTCTAGCTTGTAGGAGGGTGTTGATGATAAAGGCATAACAAATAACCATGACAAGGAGCGGGAGGAAGAATCCTATGATGACTTTCAAGGCCAGGACCGTAACTCTGAAGCTCACACTGACGTTTGGCGGGTACGTAATTTTGCAAACTGCTACGTCCCCCACCTGTGTGCTCTGGCTGTAAATGATTTCTGGGATGCACAGGCTCACGGATATCAGCCAGACAGMCAGGCACATGAGCCTGCTGCGCAGGAGCCACCTTCGCTTACAAGTTTTCGCTTTCATTGCTTGGACAATAGTGATGTACCTCTCAAAGCTGATGCAGGTTAGAAGCAAGCTGCAGCCATAGAAGTTGATCTTATACAAGCTGTTGACGACTTTGCACATGAAGTCCTTGAAGACCCATCCATCAGAAGCAGCCTTGGCCCAGAAGGGCAAGGTGAATAGGAGCAGGAGGTCAGCAATGGCCAGGTGCAGCAGGTACCGATCCACCAGACTCCTCCTGAAGTGGTATTTGCAATAGACGAGCACAACCAAGGCGTTCCCCACTGTGCCCACAGCRAAGATGAGCCAGAAAAACACTGGCAGGAAGGCTTGAGCAAACTGCCTGGCCTGCCCCTTGTTGCACATGAAATCTGTGCTGTTCACTGCATTTTCACTCAGGGACAGCATCATACTATCATTCCTGTAGTAATGCAGGCTACTCTTTCCAGGATGTGTGACCTGCAATAGGACATCTAGTAAATTTGTGTGGAGAAGGCCAGTAAAGAATAYATTTGCCCCTCTCCATCAGATGCAGTTGAAGATGCCTAAAATATTCCATTTCAATAAGAAAGTGCAACACTGTGCTTCAGGTTGCTTGAAGTGTGCAGCACAGCAMAGACTTACAAAAATGACCCATTGAGTAAGAAACTCTTTACAAAAGTTCAGTTTCACTACGTCCAGCCAACTTCAGTTATTAAAAGGGCTGGTGAAAGCATTATCTCTGTCAGATCACTCAACAAATGGCTTGCTTGACTTCAAATACATAACAAAACTCAAAATGCCCAACTTGGAAAGAGGTGGAGAAAAAGTCTATGTTGCTGCTATGTTGGGATGGTACCAGGGGCTCAAAAGAGGCAGAAAACTGATAGAGGCAAAGAGTGAGGGAAGGAAAAGGAGATGAACAGTGACATAGCTGTATACTCACTACACTTGCAGCTGCCATCTTCAGCCAGATCGCTCCTCAGTCCTGAAGGAAGCTCTGTAGCCAGGAGAGGAAAGAATGAGGGAAAACAACTGATTTGAAACAACTCTGAAGCAGGACTGGACTCTTTTCCTCATACTTCTTCTTCTACGTTTAATAAAAACCTCAACTCTTCGAAAAACCTCTGGCCGGAAGACAAAAAAACCACACAGAAATTGGTGTCGCTGATTTGAATTATTCAGCTATTTCCATTTTACAAATTTACATTTAGCCTACATTAGGTCTTCAGCTTCTCTGTAGTACTAGGCTGATTAAGTCTTTTGATGTACTACAGTCACACTGCAAGCTCATTTTTAAGAAGCTGTAGACTCCSCAGTGTGAACATGTAAAAAAGCATTGTATCTTCCAAAACATTAATGAGAAAAAAATGAAATGCATCTCTTAAATTATCTAGCAACTAAGAAGGAAAAGTACCTGGCTTTAGTAGTAGTTTGCAGTCTYAAATATTTGCATCCTGTACAGCAAGTGATTAATCTCTGCCTGCAACTTCTCTTTCTTATCTGTGAGTTTAGGCAGAGTGCTCATTGCTGTTGGCCTGCAAAGCTGACCATTATGCCCCAGTAAACAAGAAAATATTGGGTTCTTTTTTTCTGCAGATTGCTTTTCTAGTCAGCCTCCCATCACAAAAGGTACCTGAGCCTGGTGGGCTTGATGGAGGACAGATGTACCTAAGTATTTAACATGTCCTGCACCAGCCTGTCTGTGACAGTGCCTGGGAATGAAGCCCAGTGACAACGCAAGGTGGATGAGAGCTATGGGGGATCTTCAAGTAGCAYAGACCTTCCCTTCAGACCCTTTCAAAAGCAGGTCATGTAACCGAGAGGTCACCTTGCAGAGYCAAACCTCTCACCACAGCAGAAGTTGGACGGAGCCAAACCTCTTCCATGGGGAAATGGCCCATGTTCATGCTCTGACTTCCCCCTGGCTGCTCACTGTGGGCTGACTAAAAGCACCTGTGTCTGTCTGTGGCTAACAGAAGACAGTCAGCAAGCTCCTGATTTCTCCCCAGAAGCCACTTCTAACATGTTACTGCAGTGTGTTCTGAAGGATGCAGACCTGTGGATCCCCAGGGGGCTTTTTAATGTTACTTTCTTCTAGCTCTCACACCTATCTTAAACCGCAAACAAAATTATTGTAACTGGGACAGTTTGGTGGCGGGGGAAGGTGACCTGTAATTCAGTTTCCTTTCCTTTCCTTTCAGTCTCCTTTCCAGCCATGGAGGCTGCTCATGGGAAAGAGAGACATGAATAGTGGAGGAGTGGGGGGACTCATTGGGACAGTTTCTCTAGGGGAGCCAGCCTGGATGTGGCACCCAGCAGTCATWCTGCGCATGTGATGTTTGCTCTTTGCACCTACAATTAACCTTTGAGCTTTTTGTGATTAAGGTGTGTGTTTGATCCCAGAGCCCCAGCCTGATTAGATGTGTCACAGACTAATTGCACTGTGGTTTTCATATTTTAGATGGCTTGAACACAGGTGGCAATATCTTTTTTTTTTTAATTTTTTTTTTTTTAGTTTTGTTTTTTCCTGGGAAAGCTCTTTGATAGCAAAGGGACAATGTCTCATATAATTTTTCTGCTTAYGTGCATCATTTAACACAGGGAGAATCAGAGGATGCTCCTAGGCTCCTGCAAAAAGCTTTCACTGGGGAAAAAGATATCCTTGAACAAGAACTGTCCCTCTGTGAAGCCACCTGTGTCTTCTTGGGAGGCTGGGACAGGAGTGAGTGGCCAGGTCTAGTCCTGCCCACTCCAGGTTGACCCACAGGCACAGCAAGATCTGCAGGAGCAAGGATCACAGGGTCTGTGTCATACCCTGCAATACCAGATGCTTTGCAAGCAACAGCAAAATGGAACAAAACAGAAGTRTGCCACCTTCAAGAGGAAAGGCAAGGCTATTTCTGCTGCAGAAAGTGGGGATTTCCAGGGCAGGACTGCAGGCAGCCACATGAAGTCCCTACTTCATATGGTGGCATATCTTTATGTGACAACCATCCAGAAGAGTGTGGCAGGAAAGATTTGGAAGAGGAAGGCAGTGAGAAGTGGTTAATAAATGTATGAACTTGCACATCTTATGTCTTCTTTCTGCTATGCTGCCATGCAAATGATGCTGATTTAAGTTCCCCTCTCTGCAGAAAGTCTGAGCACCACAGGGTTTTGCTTTATTGATGGTGTTCAGCTGTGACCAATGCTCATTTGACTCACAYTTCAAGGAAATTTCTAAATCACAGTTCAGGCTCAGCTCCAGTTATGGAGAAAATTATTCTGGCTAGGTTGGGTTGGGCTCTGCCATTAGTTGGCACCATGCTCATGTCAGCAACATGGCGTCTCCTTCCAAGGGAGAGGAGCCCAGGATGCTTCACACTCAACAGCAAAATCTTCCCTAAGGTGTCTGCATATCTCTAATAATTAGTTGTCATCCTTCCTGAAACAGACACAGGTTTGTATGATGATACCACTGTGTGGCACTTGGCCTCTCACCACCTGGGCCCTCCAGTAGGAAAACAGAAGTGGGGGAACAGCTCTCAGCCAAACTCCAGGGCATCTGCTAAGGAAAGCACAGGTGTGAAAGCACAGCAGTAGTCTCTGGGCTCAGGAATGAGTTACTCTCAGCTTGCAAATGGCTTCCTTACAGTGCATTCAAGGTAATTTTCCTTAAAACAAGCTAGTTTGGCCCTTGGTACAATCCAAGCTGATTCAGCATCTGGAGGTCTACATTAACTGCACTGGGTAAAGGCATGCCCTGGGCAAAGCCTCTGATGCAAAGGATTTTCACATCCTTTGGTCTCTCCTTCATGAATCTGAGCCCTCACATTCAGGATTCAAGTGACTTTAATCAGACTTATTTAATTCTCCCTGGAAGCAAGGTAATAAGTATAATTTAACTCACCACTTAACACAGCCCCACTGCACTAAAAGTCCCCAGGGCAGATAAATCCTTCAGACCAGAACAAGGACAGCTGCTCATCCAGTTCATTACTCTTCTACCACATGCCATTTGTCAAGAGAATGTTGCTGACAACAGCAGCTTTTTTGCCCCTGGGAGGGGGAACAGAAGCAAGAACAGTGAACACCAGTCCTCTTACCAAATTTCTGCCAAACTGGTTCCTTATTTGTATCCTCACTCAATGCCATGCACTGTTAATTCCTTTAAAGGCAAACCATAGACAATGCAGTCAGTTCTTGCAATACCAGCATGCATTGTGACATAACTTGTGATTTCCCCATAGCTCATATCGATGCAAAACTAAGCATCTGTTTTCCTTAGACACATATTGCTTTCATGATCATCAAGAGAACTTACAAGCAAAACGCCTTTTGTTTGTTTGTTTTTGTTTAGGTTTTTTGTTTGTTTTCTGGGTTTGGTTTAGGTTTTGGTTTTTTTTTAATTTTTTTGGTGGGTTTTTTTTGTTTGTTTTTTTGTTTTTTGTTTTTGTTTACAGTGAGAAAATTAAAATCACCGGCACTTCTTTCACACCTTCTTTTTAACTTCGGGGTGCTTAATATGAAGCACAATTTCGAGAGATTTTTAAAACTTCTCATTTATTGCACATATTAATGACAGAGAAGTACTTAGCTTGATGTGCTGACCAGGTGCTGGAAAGACTACAGAAACAGAACAAAACTTGGGGTTCTACCCTCTTCTGAGCCTGGCCAAGAAGTTTACTTTTATTCACAGTGAAAACTGCACTGGGTTTGCAGTAAATCTCTTCAACGTACCTGTTTTCCTTTCCTTAGATAAAAGGAGGACATTATACTGCTTCATTCCAAGCACCTGTTTCAGAGGTTCAATAACTCCTCCAGTGGTTGCTTAGGAGAGGCTGTGAATGCAATTCACTGTCGCCTATGAGGAGGATATTTGCACTCCATGAGATCAATGCCTCTAACTGCAATTTCAGCCAGGGTACTTTCTTACTATTCAGACAACACACAGGTTCCCGGGGATTTCCATACTGAGCAAACGAAAGAGTCTTCTTATTCCTATTTCCCGCATGAGTACACAGTCATTAAATTTTTCCTTCTCTTCAGAAAGGAGAGTTAAAGGTGGAGAGTTAAAGTAAAGGTGGAGAGTTAAAGTAAAAAAACAGCTTGAAAACTCTCTGAATGAACCTAGTAATTAGAACATCCATCATAAAAAATTATTGGCCCAGGTGAACTCTTAACAACAGCTGGAAAAACACTTAGCTTTGGCTGTGGGGATAGGTTGCAAACACAGAGCTTGAAAGAAAAAGAGTGTTATTTACATTACCCTAAGTGTAGCAATATTTCTCCACAAAAAAAAAGGACAGGTTTAAAGTCTAGGTACTGAAGATACACAGTTTCTAGTTTCTACCACAAAATATATATACATATTTCTGTGAACCCAATTCCTGTTTGCTGGCAAGGCAAATTTAGCAATTAGCAATTTAGCAATTCCTGTACAGAGCCATGTCAGCAGCAGCTCCTTACACAGAGGTGTTGTCAAGTGAGAACAGACAAACCAGACTCCAAAGGCTGGTGTTAAATATTCCCATTCCTGTCAGGTCTTCATATTCCTGTKCTGWATATTCTTAATTGAMTTGGAAGCTGYCTGGGCCTGCTTGCCTGGTTTGGCATATTCATTTTAGAGTAAATGTTCTTTTGGCTGCATCTGTTCTCAAGGGATATAAAAACTTGACATATCTCAGGTCCAACTACTATTTTAGGCGAAACACTGGCTTTTTATTCACATTGTAGGCTGGTTCATACTTTGATTTTTAGCTCCTGAGTGTTTGCCTGCAGAAGTGTGCAGKGGAAAGGGATAAAACAAGGCTCGCCAGGGATGAGCACAAGAATGGCAACCAGAGTTTGAGAGACTGCATCAGTGAGATCCTTAGTTGGCTACACAAGGCACTGGGTACAAGGAACTGCATTCAAAATGTTTCTGCACACAGCATGAGAAACAAACAAGAGGAGCTTGGCTCAGCCCCAGAGATGCACCATCACTGGCATAAGTGAGCCTCCAGGTAAGGATTAAAGGACAAACAAACAAAGCAGATGCCATTGCAGAAGTCTACTACAGGCCACCCAGCCAGGATGACAACACCAACAAATTAGTCTTTAAGCAACTAAGAAGTACTTGTAAATCAACTCAGCTGATAAAACAGGTCCATAAGATTCCTCAAAAACCTCTACTTCTTGGTACAGATACCAAGGGAACTTACTGGGAAASGTGCCCCCCTTGATTCGTTGCTTGTTAAGAGAGGGTCTTGTGGGCAAAGGAATGATTTGTGACTTTCTTTGGCACAACAACCAAGGAACAATCAAGTTTTACATCTCTGCTGATAGGMGRAAAAGTGCCAGCAAAACTTCAGCTCTGGATATGAAATTAGCAAATTTCAGSCTGCTCTGGGAACTAGTTATTGAGGTCCATTGGAAAAATGCCTCTTTCCATTTTGGTTTTGTTGGGTTTTTCTGGTAACTCCATTCCCTTCCTTCCCTCCATCCCCTCCTTGATCCTGCACTTTGTCATCCCCTTTCCGAAGCATCCTTGCCCATGAGGTGGAAATTAGCTGCATGGATGGAATGYATTAGCTGCATGAGTGTAGAGCCACCTCCCCATCTTCCTTCTGTTCCACAGCCATCCGCACCTCTGGAGCTGTCCTGTGGGTTGGGAGAACCCTCTTCCCTCTCCTTGGCGTGGCTGGCGGTGTGTGAGGCCTTTCTGCCCAGCCAGGATGGCAGAGGTGGGTCTTYTATCATTCCTCTGGGGAAATGGGGCAAGTCCAGAGGAACTGGGCCGGAGTGTGGTGCTGCAGATGATGGTCTGATCAGTGGAGGYTGAAGAAYAGAACCAGCTTTCTGTCGYRGCATCTTTTRTKTGRGAGCAATCTTTGGAGATGTACTCGGCATTAGAGGGTGTATCTTGATTTCAGCGCTGGGCTCCCAAAAGAGCGCTTTAACACGGCAAGGAGAGCACCCAGGCCCAGTGCATCCGGTCAGGATGATGGGCTGCCCAAGGCASGTAAAGCTCAGCAAGACCTTTCATTCCTGGAAACTTTTGTGTGGGAGAAATCTCTGGATGTATTCAGTACTGGCGGCTGTATCCAAAAGCCTGCTGTGAGCTCCTGAAAGTGCGTGACAGTGCTTTAACACGGGAAGCAGCGCAGCRAGCCGCATCGCCTCAGGCACAGGACGGGCCGCCCAGGGGGTGTCCCGGGAAGCGAGAGCAGGAGGAGGCCGGGCTCCGAGAGGTGGAGCGCCGCTGCCGTGGGTGCCGGTGGGGAGGGAGCAGAAGGAGGAGGAGGAGGAGGAGGGGGGATGCTTGTTGTGCGCCGGCCGTTTCCCGGCGGAGCCGTCAGCTGACGCCGCCGTTTCCTGGCTGCCGCCCGCCATGCTGCGGCTCCTGCTCCCGCTGGCCGCCCTGGCCGCGCTCCTCCGGGCGGCGGTGAGTGCCCGCCTCGCCTCCCCCTCCGCCWGGAGCACCCGGGGCAGCGGGGGGCGGCTCTGGAGGGCGCGGGGTGCTGGCGTGGCCGAGGGAGGGCTGGCTGGGGCCTCCTCCCGCCGCCGGAGGAAGGCGCTTCGCCTCGGTCCTTTTTTAAACCATGAGCGATTCGGGGCTCGTGGACGGCGCGCAGGGCGCGGGTGCCAGGCTTGTGGCTGCGCCGAGGGGGAGATCCCGGGGCCGGAGCAGGGAGGGCTCCGTGCCCCTCTCCCGGCTGGTGCTGAGGGAGGGTGGCGGTGCCGCTCTCAGGGATGATGGCTGCGGTGGCTGCCCCGGTGGCCGGAGCGGTGCTGCCAGCCTGGACTCTGCACGCCCGGGAAGCGTGGAGGCCTCGCTGGGCAAGCCGGGGCGGTGGGGAACCGGTACCGGCACTGCTGGCAGATCCCGTGGGAAAACTTGACTTGTGCTGTGCTGCGTGAGAGGAGGGAAAGGGGTTTTTCCTGTTCTGCATCGGTTCTGTTGTAGCCGCCTTGTCCCGGGGGATACCGTACCACAGCCTAARGACAAATCGTCGGTCTCCGCAGTTCTCGTGGTTTATGCCTCGAGTCTGAGGCAGAGTGTCACTGTTACCTTGGTGGATGTTGCAGTTGGATGGGGGCACAGGTGGATAGAGGTGTATGAAAAGTAGAACAACATAATCTGAGACTTTTATGGAAGGGAAGATTGGGTCACGGTTAGTATGGTCTCTGAGGGGTGAGGTTGTTCCAAAATTTTGAAGGTGGCAGGTAAGAGGAATAGAGAGCCAATACTCATCAAATTTGGTACGATTAGCATTTTGGGGGGATTTAATAGGTTAGTTTCAAACAGATAAAGTATTGTAAAAATACGTAGTTTCAAGAATTTGCTGCCATGGGAGGTTGTAGAAGCAGAGGGTACTTAACAGATTAGGAAAAGAAATGGATTTGCCAAATTTAAATACATCAGGTTCATAAAGGTCCAGAAATGACTATGCAAGGATTTTGCCCTCTAACATCCCTAGTGTAACAGCTTTGTCAGCTGACGGAGCATGAGGGAGCAGACCACTAACAGCATTTAGTGGTCTGTCCTTTCTTTAAACAGCRTTTCTGATTGCTGTTGTCCAGGCAGAATATTGCCTAGTGTGTAGATGACCTATGGACTTGATTGAATCAGTAGGGCATTTCTTGTGCTCTGATCTTCCTAGCTCTGTGTATTTTCTGTAAAGGCATATGTGTAAAATAGCACTATTTCTCAAGAATAGTTTAGTAACAACTGAGAGGGCTTGGGGAACTGCAGCTGGCATGCACAATTTCTCTTATCGACCCACAGTCCCATGACACAAGCAATGACGGAAGGTGTCTTTAAAATTTGGTCTRGTCGTTACAGTAGCTCAGGGTTCTGTCATCACAGAGGTGCTAATATTCTTTTAAATTAGCTTGGGAAGGTACATGCAGCAGATAAGCAACCTGTCAAACTGGGGTTTGCAGTCTTCTGGGCTCAGGCTTACTGCTGAGCTCTACAAGGCTGCTTTTATGCCCTATTTCTGAGYTATTTTTGACTGTAATGATTGCTAGCTTTTTCTGTGTGGATTGAGGGACAGGAAGTATTTTAAAAACAAGTGTATGCTATTATGGGACTGTTACGCCAGACATGATCTGTATTGTATGTTATGAAAGACGGTCCGAACTTTTTTTATCTACAATTAAAATAAAACAATAGATTTTTTTTTAAATAGAAATATGCAACCTGAGCATTAGTAGAAACACTGTGACTGAGCAAAATAAGAGCAAACCAGGGAATTCTGGTACAGTTCAAACATAAGTGGTGCTTGCTTGTTTGTTTTCAGTCTGTGAGCAGACATGCATTAGACTGTGCTCCCTTCTAAAGGAGCAAGTTGGGTGGTGTTTTAATCCCTTTTCAACTTAGTTGTATCCTGTTAGACCAGGATATGCTAAAACAGGCGTTGAGTCTTGGAAACCGTACATGTAGTGGAAGTGAGCTGGAAGCTAGTAGCAAAACACAATATGAGTTTCACTGATCCTACTGATTTTCAGGGCTTTGGAGAAATCTGATTCACTACTGCGGGCAAGGATATCTGCTGATACATCATCTACAGTTTTTGGGAGCACAGTTGCACCTGTTCCAGAGGGGATTTTGCTGCTGCTGTAGCTTATGTTGGTAGTACCTCTCGCATTTGGTAAGAATGATGTAGGGTGATGCCTGCTTTTCAGGTGGAGCCAACTGCTTGGCAAGAACAGAAACCATGTATTAAGTTAGTATCAGAAGCAATTTAGTCCCAGAACACATATGGGATTTATAAATTCTACAGTGGTTGTTCCCAATACTCATTGTATCCCTTCTGACATGTGTTGCCATCTACCATGAGGAAGTCCTAATGAGAAAAGAACATTTTTTAAAAAAGCGTGGCGTGGGAGGTAGAAATTATTTCGGGAGGCAGACAGGGAGCTTGGAAGGGACTTCCAGAATCCAATCTTTTTTGTGGCCTGATTCACTCCACGACATCTCCTTTGTGTCTTTATGACAGTGGTTCTGCATGACCCAGCATCCTGTGTAGTATGTAGAGTAACAGTCCTTTATTGCAGTCTGGGAAAAAAGGGAATGTATGTAATGTTTTAAAGCGGCTCATACTGGTTCCTGGTTGCAGGCTTTGTTGACCCAAGGCATCCCTTCATAACTGCATTATTGACTACTGGAGACTTCTGCTGAATAGAAGGGAACRGTCAGGAAGCAAAGATGATCTCCTTCAAGCAATTACCCATTGAAGCAAAGGCTGCAGTGGCTGCAGGAGTGGTTTTCTTCTCCATGATGCTATCGCGGAGTTACCTGGCGGAAAAACTCGATTTCAGGACACGGCGCTGGCTTCTAAGGCTGCAAATGGCACTGTTTGCTAATACACTCATGTTGATGGGATCTCTTCATGTTTGGAGAAGCACAGTCACCATGTTCACCAGGTCTTCAGCTACCAGCTCCATCTGTTTCATGCTGTGGAAAATAGCTGTGTTCATGTTTCTWGCTTTGGCTCATTCAAGCTTCTTTACATTGCTGTTTCTTGTTGCAGAAGAGCCCTATTTCTTTTCTTTAGCTGCCTACACTTGCCTSGGGGCCTATATTATTCTCATCTTTTTCCTCTTCACCCTAGGCTCTGTAGAGCAGGCTTACAAGTTCTTGGCTGGGAGAGGCACTAAGGCAGGCACTGGCAACAAGAACAGAACAGCACTGAAACCAGTTCTGGCAGTCTTGCTGACTGTTGTGCTGACCGTTGTTGGGCTGTTAAATGCTTCCCAGCCTCCTACTGTGAATTCAGTGGAGATTCCAGTTCACAAGCTGCCCTCAACAATGAATAACCTGAAAGTGGTGTTGCTTTCAGATATCCACCTGGGGCCTACAGTTGGCAAGACCAAGCTTGCCATGATAGTGAGAATGGTTAAAGCTCTAAAACCAGATATCACCGTGATTGTTGGGGACCTGACCGAYGCTGAGGCAAAGATCATACGACCTGCTGTTGAGCCTCTTGGAGAACTTGATTCCCCTTTGGGGACTTACTTTGTCACAGGAAACCATGARTACTACACCTCAGATGTTAGCAACTGGTTTGAGCTGTTAAAATCATTTAACATTCAGCCATTGCATAACGAGAATGTGAAGATTGTTTCRCCAAAGAGCACTTCTGACTGGTTCTGCCTGGCTGGTGTGGATGACATTGAAGCAGATGTGTTGCGCTACTCAGGACATGGCATGGATCTGAAAAAAGCTCTCAGAGGTTGTAGCAGTGAGCATGCAATAGTGCTCTTAGCTCATCAGCCAATTGCTGCAAAGTGGGCCCTTCAGGAGCGTCCAGACATTAATCTAATTCTCTCTGGCCATACTCAYGGAGGGCAGATTTTCCCTCTGAATGCTGGAGCTTATCTTCTCAATCCGTTCTTTGTTGGCTTGTACAAAGTTGGGCAGAACACCTTTGTCTATGTCAGCCCAGGGACGATGTACTATGGAATACCCATGAGGCTGGGCAGCAGAGCTGAAATAACAGAGATAATTCTACGTTCTCCTTGAGGAGTTTTCCATTTGACAGACTRATAAATTATTTTTTTTTTGGCCAGTATATTGGCTCTTCTACTACAAAAGCAAATCCTTTGTCAGGGAAGCCAGAGAAGATGTGTTGAGCTGAACTTCAGTAGGTTCTGTTAAGTCTGAGCAGAAAACACTAACTGTATCTTGAGCCTATGAAACAAATTTGGGGCATGTTAAACTACTAAAAAAAWTAGGTCTTTGAGTTTATTATCGAGATTTTGCATTTGAAGATAACACTGRTGTCATGGAGATAATGTGTGTCCTGTGCATGTTAAATAATATCTGTGTCCTGCAGCTATTTCATGTTTCGRTGTTTGCTATCTAGCAGGCAGCTGCCTTATCAAATCTCAGGCAGGTGAACTTCTGAGCTTGTGCAGTGAGGTCACTTGAGCATATTTTGCAGAAAGGCCTGCAAGAGTGCCCACTGAGTGTGTAAACTCTAGAAGGCTCATGCCAGATTTGTTATGGGAAAAGAATAGTTTATGGGGTTTTTTAAATTGAGGCTTCATATCTTTATCCTGCTGGCTGCAGCATGCACCAGGGCTTCCAGTGTGTGCTTCTTACTAGTACAGTAAGCTGCCAGACATCAGTTCTGAAGCTCAGTTTTGTCCAGTTAAAAWGACTGACACCAAAGGGTGAAGGTAGCTGTCTTTCTCAGGCGTTTTCCCCAGAATAGCTGGGCATGCACAAATTACTTACTGAAAATAGCTCTAATAAAAACAAATGAGAAAAAATTAAAAATTAATTGCTGTCTGAGCATACAATACCTCCTGATATAAAGCACTAATTCCAAAGCTGAAATACTCAATGTCTTTTGTCTTCATTCTATATTTTGTTCTTTCTGCATAATTTCTCCTGTCATTTTTCTCTTACAGAATGACGTACCTGCTATTTGAAAACAATGCAAATAGGTTAATGCTTGAAATTTGTTAAAGGCTYTAATATCTCAAGTAAATGATGTCCTCTTTTAATGAGACTAAACTCTGCAGCAGGTGTCTTCCCTAAGAGCATTTGTGTGTCAGTGTCCTGGTTGTCTGATGGACACACAGCAGAGTAGCTGGTACAGGATAATGAGAGCTRGAGGATTTCTTCCTGTCTTTTATAGAAAGTCTTAATATAAATTAACATAACTATGGGAAAATTGAGATATTAGAAAATATTGATACAAACATTCTTGTTTCTGTATCTTTGTGTTCTCATAACAAAGCCAGGATGTAAAATAATGTGTGAATTTTGTGCAGGCTGATGAAACACTTTACTACTGCACATCTTCCTCTCCTCCCTCACCACATTGTTGCTGCATTAAACATACCAAACAATTGGAGCCTGGGAATGCTGCCTCTGTAGTCTGCAGCTGTAGCCACAGGCTTTCCCTTGCTCTGCCTTTCTGCCCAGTGGTACCCAGATTTCTCTCAGGCAGACCCATGTTCCATGGGATAAAAGAGCAGTTCTCACACAGGAAACTGAGGATGGAAGACCAGAGCTGTGGTGTTCAGTCTTTTGCTGCCTTCCTGAGCCATCCTGAAGCAGACAACCATAAACACTTTGTTTCTTTCCTCAGCTTCTGTTCTCATTTTGAAGGAGATGTGCGGGGGTGTGTTTGAAAAGTACTATATTGTAAWGTTGAGTTTTTCTGGAAGTGTAATTTTGAAGTTTCACTTCATTGACTCTAGACCTCCCCCAGTCAGTTTCTAAATGCTAGGCTGGTTTTGTATCCTTTTCTCCAGTACAAACATCTTACATTGTTACTCAGGAATAATGAGAAATACTGTAAATGKGTTTTTAAGGTCAGTGGAATTGTTGGAGAGTCCTTTTGTTTTCAGTCCTCTTTTAGGCTGAAAACTGAACACTTTATCAGCCAAGCTCTCTACTTGCCAGATTAGATAATTTCTGTTTCCTGCCACCTATAATTTTGTAAACTTTTTTTTTTTTTTTTTATGCTTGTGTGATAATATCTGCTTAAGTATCCTGAAGTTTCCATGTGTATTCAACACTACCCACTGCCCTTGTGGGATCCTTCTGGGGCTTTTGGCAACTGACTATCCCAGTCAGTGGCATAGTGTCAGATGGTCTCATGTAGAGAGAATTTTGCTAGCCTGTAACCTTCTGTTTACTTGTCAATATGGCTTTAGTTAAAAGCTGTGTTCTGCATTTAGTGGTGCGGAGTATTCCCACTAGGCCAGTAGTCCAGGAGGATTGTTTTTCACTTGATGCACTGAGTGTTATTACCAAATTGAGAAGACTAACAGTTGTAATCAAGTTTCTTCAACAGTGCCATTTGTGGGACTGATTTAAATGGTGTCAGTTTCTCAATGAATTCCTAGTGTTATTTACTTTTTTTTTTCCTGCCCTTTTTACTTCTCTCTTCATTCTGATCAAGTGTGTGCAGAAACCTAGCTGAAGGGGTCCTTCCATCCCAGGATTTTGTCATTACTTGTATGTGCCTCTCTTACAGGATAATTACATGGTCTTTCAGCAGCAGATATGCATCCTCTTAGGAATGGTCATATTGTCATTTCATAAATTTATTGCGTTTTCCTGATGTAATTTAGTTCTTGCCCATTTTTTGTGTGTCTGTTCCTCTGAAAGGTTGTTTGTTTGGTGATTACTTATTACTTAAAATATTTTATTTCTGTGCCAAAACACTTCAAAGCCTTTTCTTTTTTTGCTTTTTAAGTATGAATGGAAAGTATCCTAGATCAACTTTCTGTTTGTTAAAAGGAATGAACTGTTTCTATAATCTCTCTAATCAGCAATCTTTAACTGTCCTTCAAGGTTCTTTCTATACATCTTCCAGTTTGATTTGAATGTGCACAATGCAGACCTGTGTTCAGTATTCCAGATGAAGAAAAATTGCTGTGCTGCTTATTTTGTAWTTTTTTWAAATTTTTTTTTGTAAATTCTGTGCACGTGTGTATAATGTATTTAATCTGGAGAATTTAGCTAAATGAATATATATTTCATCCTATAAAAGGCCAGTTGATTGGGGGGTGAAGAGGAGTTAAATAGTCAGAATTAATAGAAGAATGTAATAGTATTGTCACTTTGTGGAAATTATATTTATKATATAATTATTATACAATGGATTTGAAAATATGTAAATTGTGGTATAACAAATGCTTTAAGTGTTGGGATTTAATAAAACTTTATTCTTATAGCAAGAAGGATGCCTCTAATGACCTTTTATTTTGTACCAGTATGCATTRTAGCAGTTCATGCTGAACAGTTTTAACACACTCAACAAAAATCTACCGACAATAAACCTGAGTAGTTCTGGAAAATCTTACACCCCCACTGTTAAGCAAGGCATGGTGTAAGTGGGAAAGGTGAGGCCATTATTATGTTTGCCTAAAGGCTATTAGGAGATAAAGGTGCAGTTTGAAGGGGTGATGCAGAGAAAAGGACCACTGCAAGGCAAGAAAAAGGTTACTGAGAAAAGTTTTTGGAAGGAGCAGAAGAAAAGGAGTGGTTTGTGGTTCTCAATTTTGATACTTAATCTTTGGGATAGAGAAGGAGGTGTTCTGTGATTGAATGGTTTGAGTAAGAAAGGCTAGAAAAGTTTCACAGGTAGAGGATTTGTACCCACATTTGTTTGCTTTCCACATAAGAAGAAAAACCCTGTTTGTAAATTTGGAGAATGAGAGGTTCTTGCCACTGAAAAACAGTTCTGTATATTGAAGATGGGAAAAGAATCCTATGTCGAGAGACATGCACATTATAAAATGTTAAAATAACATWAAGGTTGCAAAAATAAATTTTTACTTGATTTAAGAAATTTTTAAATTTTTACTTGATTTACTTGATTTAGCTCTTTCTTTTTCCATGTGAGTCTGTTCTGAGAATGTAAGGTGCAACATTATTCCATTGCTTGTAGARTCTGAATTTTCAGCTGGGCACTGATTCGATTTGGTATGAATGAACTGGCACCCCAAACAGTGCTGTTAATGTGTGTGTTGAATCAGCTAAATKAGCAGACCCACTACCCCATGCTCTAGGGAGATGGAGTGGGAAGGAATTCCCTGCATATTCACAAGTGAGTGTACAGTATTAGCAGACCCAGACATAAATTGATAAGAGCTCTCTCGTTTCATTGCAAGCCTGGGTCTGCAAGTTATGGGTAATCTAYTGACAATAAAATAATCCTGAGGAATTGATCATGATGGGAAGTATGTTTACAATGAATTATGAAGTGAACTGGAAGTACTCTGGTAGCTTCCTCCACATTCTCATCCCCATAATAACACTATCAGGATGTGTAGGGAAGGTGATTTACAGCTATGGTCACAGCTTTAAAAGCCTGACTTCTAAATGGTAACTGGTTTAATGATGACCAATTTCATAGTTAATACCTTTTTTTAATTGTTTTAAGATAGCCTTGGCTCTCTGTCAGAACTGTCTATCCCTAAGGGCATGTAAACAGTTTTTTCAGCATCCATCATCTCAGCAGTTCTCTGCCATAAATGGATCAAGTGTCTTTTCYGTAGGCCTCCTGATGCGGTTAGTCTAAATGAGGAGGCTAAAATCCTCTGACAGGGACACCATAGCAAGTTATTTTCCCTCTCCTTCTTTCCAGAGATAATGGCCTTTTAATATGTAAGGTGTTACTATCCATAATGATACTTTACTTTTGGTTTTTCTGTGTTGTTGCACTTGGGTTCCGAGTTCCATTTAGTCATATCATTTTGAAACACTTAGCTCTGCATTTGTGCTGTGACTTGTCACCATGCCCTGGAGTAAAAAACGTTTGAAGTGTGTGAAACATCTGCTTGATGCTTKTAAAGGTCAATAGTTTCCTTTAGGGGTACACACAGAACAATTCCATCCTAATGCAGCATACCCAGCAATCAAGATGTAGGTTATAAATGAAAGATCAGAAAAACGTGATGTACATTTGCACTGAACAGAAAGTAAGCAGCTGTACATACCTGCACATTCTCTGCAACAATAGTTTGTTTGAGGTCTAACAGCCTGGAGTTACTAGAGCATCATAATTCCCTATGGAGTATCCCAGCCTTTGAGATACCTTTGTTCCAGAGCAGTTGGTTGGTATTTCTGAGTTCTGTGAGATCCTGATTTTATAGAGGCCTTATATGTCCATGTCTTTGTTGAGTCAAGATTTATTTTTTTCTGTTAGCTAATCTTAAGAATGGGTCCATGTTTGTGGAAACAGAGCATAGAGAGCTTCTGCTGTGTAGCACTTGGCTGCCCCTTGCTTTTCCTGTTTCCCTGCCAGCTCCTTGCTGTATCCTCTCGTACCTGTTGTTACACATTTCCCACACAATTTCGCCTGTTCACTGTTGGCAGAATGCTTTGAATTGTTATGTGTATCTAGGACTTTTCCACAACATTTTTTAGATTTTCTGCAAAATAATGCCTTTGTTGCAGATGCGACATGTTGTTGTTTTCCTCCTTGGAGTTTGTAGTCTTCAAATGATTGTAGCGTTACCTCACTCAGTTGCTCTATTTAGTGACAATCTGAAGATAGACATATTTGCTTGGTGATTTCTTCCTTTGTTTTTCAGGGGGAGTGTGTTTTCTTTGAACTATATCTGCGAGTTTGTASTCTTGTAGGGTAAAAATTCTTTCACCCTGTGACACTTTGCATTGACTCCTTTTTGCTGATTTGTTGTGCAGAGACTCAGATAGGCTATAGATAGCTGGAGGAAAGTAATTCAYCATCTCTTATTTTAGGAGCATTGTATCTTCTACTGTAGACAACCCACAGATGTTGTATAGCCTGTTCTCCATGTCTTTCAAGGCAGAAAAAAAGATTGTATTGTGTCTTTTTTTTGTTTGTTTGTTTTTGTGTACAGAAAGTTTCTGAGAGGAGTTTTGGGATTGATTATGATTCCAACTGCTTTGTGAAAGATGGAGAACCTTTCCGTTACATCTCCGGTAGCATTCACTACTCCCGGGTTCCTCCATATTACTGGAAAGACCGCCTGTTGAAGATGAAGATGGCAGGACTTGATGCCATTCAAACGTGAGTAGCTGTTGAATTTCCAAGTGATTTGTGGTCTTGGGAGCCRTATGAGAAGTCATTAAGAGGAATGCTGCTATTGTTACTTGGTTATTTTTTTTAGTAATAGATGAGAAAGCTCTGGAGCAGTGAAGGGTGGTACAGGATGACCTGACTGTGTGAACTGGGGCAGTTGGGCAGCTTGTAATTAGCAGYCTTTTTCTCTTGCTTCACAACCCAGGGTGCAAATGTGACCTGGAATAAATTGCTGGACTGTGAACTTTGGCAGTTATGGAACAGTTGCATGTGCTCTGCCTCTGGCAGGGACATTGTACTCTCTGGTCAAAAGGCAGACTGTGTGAGAGGGGACAACCTGTTAATGCAGCTTGGGTTGTATCACCCAGAAGCCTTGAAAATATTTAAAGCTATTTCACCAGAAGCATTTAAATTTAGACAAATGGATGGGGAACTAGGTGTACTTCTTTAAAAGAAAAAAGGTAAAACTGCTTTCAGTTTTGTGTGTGTATACAAAATCCTTAGTCCATTTGTCTTGTCTTTTCTACCTGGTTGTGTACTTAATTCAACAGATGAGGCATAGATTGAAAAAAAAAATCAGCTTACTTTTATTTTTGCCATAACTGTCTTGGCAAGCAAAGTGGTAGAAAAGTGTAAGGCACAGACTTGTCAGGCAACAGTTGTAATTCCCAAACAAAAGTTTTCCTTTCTTAAATCATTGCAAGGCTTAGAACTTCTCTTTGAAACCACCTGCTTTTGTGCTGTAGACAGTGCAAGTTCTGGCAGTGCAGAGCCTGTAGGCTAGGGCATTTTGCTTAAGTGGGAGTGTTACACAACCTCTCCTTTCTCACCCTGAAAATCTGTATTGTTAGACCTGCAAGTTGCAGGCTTGCCTTGTGGATGAGATTAGTTAGAGTTAGTATGTGAAGAACAGACAGCAGGGTGAAAGAAAAGAAATTGAATTTTCCCAAATTTAGGGTTCTCTCTTTTTTTTCGCATGTCTTAAGACTTCCCTTTGTTGGGATGATGCAGTGACTGGTGGTGGTTTTTGTTGTTTTCTATTAAAAAATCAGGTTCTGTGTGCTCACATTAATAAGAGCAATGGGATTAAGTAACACATTTGCTTGAAACGGGGTTGCTGGTTTTGCCCAAGTAATTACCTTTTGATGAAATAAAAGTAATTTAAAGTGGTCCTGAAAATTATATGTTTTGGTGTMTGGCTTGAAGGTTAACCTGGGTCCAGACAGTGATGACTTCTACAATCCATCATGTCTCGTGCCTCTCTTATGTCTCTGATTAATTTTCCTCCTCCTCCCAACACCCATGTTTTTTCAGTGCCCTCTGTTTATTTCCAGCTTTTTCAATCAGTCCCTTCCTTTTTTTTTTCCCCTCCATCTCAAACTGCCTTTTCATGTCTCTGCTGCATCACTGGCCTTTTGAGATAGTAACACTTTTTTTTCCATTCCCCCCATCACTCTTGTTCAATGGCAAAATTTCTGCAGGGCTGGTTGCTTTCTCCCTCTTTGTGATCTCCCACTCACAAGGTGGATTTTTTCCTTCTTTCTTTCCTGTTTTTTTTTTCCCTTGTTGAGATCTCTTACTCTGCTTTAGTGTTAGGCATTAGCATCCTTCTGCTGTGCAGGAAGGAGTGAAGATTGGTGTTGTTTTGCTGCTGCCAAATGATCTCTGTTGGTCTTGGGAGAGCTGAGTTGTGTCTGTTTTTGCACAAAAGGTGTTGTGCAGCCGGCAAGTTGCTGTGGCACTTGTCTGACTTTAGGTGTTGTTGCTGGATCCCAGCATAACAGCTTTTTTACAGCCTCCTTTTGTTTTTCTAAGAGCAGACTGAGATTCTTTATTTTGTTCTCCCATTATTGCTCACCTTTGGATTTTTTCTAYTATGGTGAAAGATAAATCTAAAAGTGTGATTTAGAAGCAGAAAATACTCCCATGCCTTGCATTTTCTACAAGAATCGAGTCCATGTGTCTCCATTTGACACTAACCTCTCTCTCTTTCACTCTTGATGCTAAAAAAGCACCTTGCTTACCAAAAAACCACTTCTGTTTTTCCTTTGAATTTTGCCAATAATCAAGCCTTACTGCTCTTGATTATTTGAGATAAAGCTATAAGTATTCATATTACCCTAACCAAAGTGCTGTGATTTTTTTGTGGTTTTGATAAAAAAYGAAAATTGGTCTAGGTGATTATTTAGTTGCAATTTTGTTTTGTGTTCTCCTGCATACTCTTTCCTGGATCAGTTGCACTGTTAGCAAGGGACTGAGGTACAAATTGTGAAGTTATTCTGGGGTAGGCAGCAGCACTGCCAAACTTTCTGGCAGAATGTGGTAGTTGGACTCCCGGTTTTGAGGCCACCTCCAAAGACTGTGATTTTGCTGCTTGGGATTTTTCCTGCAAGACAGGGAGTGGTCCTGCTATAATTTGAAATATGGGAGCCTTCCTTGTTCTTATCAAGTCATTCCCAGTGAGGTTTACCACTTCAAGTGAAACAAGATCCTTTTATCATGGGATTGTGCTTGTAAATACCTTGTGGTCAAAGCCAACCAGACCTGTTCTCCTTCCTGTTCTCTGCAGCCTTTTTTCCAARAGGCTCACAATGTCTTGATGCATCATTCAGCTCATGACTGAGGCAGCAGCTCATTCCAGATTCTGGAATAGGTGAAATCAGTGCATGTATGTAACYGTCTGCACCTGRTAACATTTTAAGCAATAAYAGAACATGAGAAAACAGGTGACAGRAGGCTTGATCTTTCAYAAAACTTAAGATATCAAGGCCTACCCCTCTGAAGAGCAGATTGAAATTGAATTTTGTGGTTGGTGAGACATCCCAGAAGGTGGTGGAGGATGATCCTGAGGGGCTYGCTCCCCTCCTCAGCAGGCAGCACRCAGGGGTGTTTGGTCACACGAAGGTAACAATGCTTATTTTCAGTTCCTGAACTGTCTGCCAGCTGGAAACGGGTGCTGGCTCACAGAGGCATCTGGAAATCACAGGAAGTTTGGGGGTTGCTTTACACGGACCAGATAAACAATTAACCACTAGATGGGGCTGAAAATATGCAGGATATATTGATCGGTGCAGACATTTCCTGGAAGAATCCACAGTTACTTTTACAGGTACATAAAAAGTTAAAGAAATTTGAGCATTTTCTTTGTTTTAGTCTACTTGCTGTCTAAGGAGCAGAAAGCTGTAAACCTGTGCAAACTCCTTCTAAGAAAGAGCTGCTGTTTAAACTATCTAACACTTTAATTTAAACACAATTTGCTGTTTCTAAAGACTCGTGTATGTGTAATTTAACTAGCATGCTCATTTAGGAACGTAGTACAATTTATTTAATTTTACACTATTAAAAAAAAATCCCACTGTGGTATTACAGAGAGAATTATTTTGTACCTTAAGGAAGTTAAAATGTGATTTTTTGCCTGTTGATAATCACTGAAATAGGAGAGGAAAGCTGTGACTTCTAAAGCRAAGGAAGGTTATAGCATGAAGCTTAGAAATTGTGTGTAAATGGCATGTAAATGCTATTACTCAAATACAGAAGAAAATACCATGTTTCAAGTTTGAAAAAGGATGTGAGTTTCCTCTATAAATKCATTATTCTGTAGCTAAAGCAATACAGGAATAACAACTGACTATAAGTTTTTAAAATAGTGTGTTAGAATTATACTCACTAAAGACAACAATTTCAAAGTAAAATGATTTAATTTGAGGCCATTGCTAGCTGTGGAAAATATATGGGGGAATTCAAGTGTCTTAGTAACAATTTTTAGACCAGTGTTTAAAATAAATTTATAACATGATTCATTATGAAAAAAAAAAAAGTTTCACATACAGTTTTTTCTTAAACTTCTTCCCTTTTTGTCCACTAGAATCTGGTTGTTTTTTCCATCCTTGTGGTCAAGCATGTGACGTAAATGAGAACTGTTTCCGGAAGAATATTCTTTTATCTTGAGCATAAGGAAGCTGGAGAGTCTCAGACACTTTTAAGTGTATTTAAACCTTAAGAATTATTTCAAAAACAGGTTCATAAAACTCTTCAATGAGTATGTTTTCACGTTTCATGTATTTATTAAATGCACATGTAGTTTTTTTTACATGTGAGTTAATTACGTGCTTAGAAATAATTGGAGCAGCTTGACACAGAAATAAAATATGCCACATAGAGGGGAAAATCTGCATTTTGATGCTTGAGTGCATTGCTTTGACTCCATGCTGGTATACAAATTTTTAGCTTATCTTTTCAAACAGAGGCTTAAAATTTTCACATTTGAGAGGTTATAATATTAACAAAGGTCAAAAGATTTTAATTATTGTATTTTATGCTCATGTGCATGTCTGTCTGTGTATGGGCATTTCAGTAGTGCACTCATGGGAAGCTTCCTGTTTTTATTCCTTATTGAAAACATTGCTTTAGGTTCTTATTTTCTCTCTTGGGTAGTTTTTACCAAATTAACTGTGTAACATACAAACAAACCCAGGCAGTAAGAAAAGTGTCACCTGAGAGGATCATTGCTTGACTAGACACAGTTTTGTGAATTTTAGAAATTTTTCTCAAATTTGTTCTTTCTGGAACAGTGGCAGCAGTTTTCCTAAAAGAATTACAAGCACATGTGCGAAACAGTAAATCCGTGAAGAATGAGTTTTCCCATTCCTTTGAATCCTTGCTCAGGTTGTATTTATCCTAATTTTACTGTCTTGTCTGTGCTTGACTGCTGCTTAATGCTGTGGCAAACAAAACAATCACGGTTGTCAAGCATGGGCCATCAGCTACAACACTACTCATGGTAGTTCGTACGTTACTGTTTCTTTGTGGTTTTGCAACCAAGTGTATTTTTTTTTTTGGTTTTGCAACCAAGTGTATTTTTTTTTTTTTGTGGGGTGTTCTGTGCTGAGGTTGTGATCTCCTAAGTTCTGAAAGTAGGAGAGATATTCTTTCAAGTGGTTATCTGCTTGTTTGGTAGCTTTATTACTTAGTTGAAATGATGTTTTACTTTATCTAAGGCTCTTGGGCACCTTAACATCYTCTTAACTTGACTGTTCTTCCAGTGGCGGTTTTCCAAAACTTGAATTGTTCCCCATCACTGAAAACTTTCAGGACCTAGATGCAATATCATTTGAGGCTTAGGTGTTTTTCAATTTGCTTACTGTAGCAGCAGCATGGACCTGTCAGCCTGGTTGGTGCTCCCTGTGCAAGCTGGGAGATCCATGCATGATGGGTCATGTGCTGTTTTGGGCAAGCRCGTTCTTGGCCTCGTCCTTCATGAGTGGTTTACCACATTCATCTCATCARCCTCCCACCACTGTGCAACTGATTTTCCAGCTTCAAAACTGTTTACTTAAATTTCAGAACAGACATCGTGGTTTCAAAATGGCACTACCAGAACCTGTTCTGGTGGTGATAGGGATTCCTGCAGACCTAACCCAAATTTCAGTACTAGTTTTATGCCTTCTGCCATATGAAATACCTCAGAGAGAAAAGGCCCTAGAGATACTCCTGTCTTTTATTGATCCAAAGGATTAGTGCAGCATTACTGATCTTTGGGGTATGTAGTGCAAATAGCTGTTATTCAGAATTCTAGTTTAGTCTCAGTTTCCTAATGGAAGGTGATTTTTTCCTCTCAATAGGTATGTCCCATGGAACTACCATGAACCCCAGGTGGGCGTTTATGACTTTTTTGGTGGCAAAGATCTGGAAAGTTTCCTGCAGCTTGCTAACGACACTGGATTGCTTGTTATCCTGAGAGCTGGACCTTACATCTGTGCGGAATGGGACATGGTATACAACCTTTTGTAACAGCTCATTTCTAGGGTAAATGTAGTGCAAGTGTTTCTTAAAAGTAGACAAACTTATGTGGTATATCCTTGGCCAAGATTCTTGGTTTAATGTATTAAAATCCATGCATCCTAAGTGACTTCTTAAAACACAAGCTTACTCTGTATTTGTTTTTKTCATTAGTTATTACTACTTTCTTGTAGAAAATCAGTTTTCATCTCCTATGAATTAAATGGCAAATACTTCTTAGGTTTCCTAAAAATGTCACTGAAGTGTTTCCCTTTCTTTTCCCAGGGAGGTCTTCCTGCATGGCTCTTGGAGAAGAAGTCCATTGTTCTCAGGTCTTCTGATTCAGGTACAGGGATCAAAAAAGACTGTCAGAAATATGTTTCAGTAGCAAAGTAACTTGCTGTTGGAGGTTATTACTAGATAATTCATATTTCAGCTCAAGCTTTCTTGTAAGTAAAATCTTCACAACTTATAATTAGAAGAGTGCATTCAAAAGTATACAGAACTAAAGAAGTAGGGGAGAAAGTTTCTGAAGTTGGTGCCAAGAGKKGAATCACTTCACTGAGAAAAAGACSYTTTCAGCTTTGAGGTTTTTGGTTTTGCCACAACCACTTGCAGTGGGGGTCCTCCTTGGCTGGTCAGTGTGTGATCTGGAACTACTTACAACATTCTCATGTGCTTCCTGTTCATGGTCCAGATGTGGAACAGTGAGATGAGACAGGAGATCAATGTGTTTATTGGAGTGCATGTAGGGGATGAATATATAGATATCATATCCAACTTCACTTCTGCTAATTGTGGGTTAAATTATTTATTTTCAAAAATAGTACATAGATTAGCAGCTGAATTTGTCTTCCTATTGAAATGTTTCAGGTCAACCTGTGAGACATAATGAAGTCCCTTTGAAAATTTTCCCAGTTGGTCAATATTTAATTGTTTTATTTTTTAGTAAACTGTACTGGGAGCTGACATTTATGAACAAGTGTAAGAGCACATCTGTTCAAGTATAAGAGCAAGCTATTAATTTAATGCTGTTCATAATTTACATAATTAGAACATTGGGTAAAAGCAASCCACATGTAATTTAAAGCAAAGATAGATTAAAGCAGAAATGTGAAACGTTTATACTTTGTGTATCACAGATTATCTGGAAGCAGTRGAGAGATGGATGAGTGTCCTTTTGCCAAAGATGAGGCCTTACCTCTATCAGAATGGAGGCCCAATCATCATGGTKCAGGTAACTTTCTGAAAATCAGATKAAYTCAAGCMGWATGAATGCTTATACTGCTTGTSCAGACACTCCATGGGTCTTGGGTGGTGGTGTCACTTAGGTGACAGGTGTTTCTTAACAGTTCCAGGCAGCTGGAAGATTCTGATTAAATGCCTTATTCTAAAGAACTGAATGTATTGTCTCTAGAACTCAGCGGGCACTCATCAGCTCTGTCAAAGTTGTTTCCCACAACCACATAAACCAATGGAGGGARCTTGTGCAGCTTTTTAGACCTAAGGTTTGCATAAAGTGAAAATACATTACAGTCACCTGAAACAATCTGACAGGAAAAAAGATAATAAGAATACCCAGAGATAGAAGCAAAAGCAATATGGAATAAGCCTAAAACTTGTGAGAAAAATGACCTCAAAATTTAGCATCTAACTTGTAAATGTTTCAGTACACAATTTTGTACATTCATGGTGAGTAGCTTCTCTCTCAAACTCCCTTTACCTGTGCAAGGGTGATTGTTCTATATTCTTAGTATCTGATCGTAACAAAAGCTTGATCTCATTTTTTTAGAATTCCCTGACTGGAAGAGATCCTTCTTTTAATATGCCCAAGATAATTTTGTTGAGCAATGTGTTTTGTCTGTTGAGCAGAAGTACTGGGCAAAACTATTCTTTGGCAGGAATAATATGATTATAACAGGATTTTCAGAAATAGCCTTCAGGATTGGAACCTATTAGATCTGGAGGTCAAGAGTTCATCTCCTTGGGAAAGGATGAGATGTGTACCTCTCAGAAGTAGCGAGYTGTCCTTCTCAACTAAGTTCTTTTGAGTCCATTGCAGGGCTTTGTGATTCATGTGAGCTCTTTGTAGAWACCTGTTCTGAATGTCCAATTCTGTTGCAGTTTTGATAATTTCACAATCTGTTCTATGGCTTTCTTATTCTGCATGGAAGGCAGATTATAGATTTCAAAATTTAATAGAGACTGTGTTATAGGTAAGTAGATGCCTTTAGGGTGGGGGGAATTTTGCAAGAAAATGGCTTTGCTCTGCATGCAGAGTGATTGCTTCCCTGTAAGATACAGGTGAGAGGAGTGAGTCTTGTCMTCTCTTACTCCTCAGATCTGTAGTTAAAATGACATTTTCAACATTGCTGTCAAAGGAAGTAGAGGGTTGGACTTGAGCTTTCTGGTTTTGTTATCAGATGCRGATGAAATTTGCTGTGGCTTTACTTGCTTTTCCTCTGCAGGTGGAGAATGAGTATGGAAGCTACTTCGCTTGCGACTACAACTATCTGCGCTTCCTTCTGAAGCTCTTCCGCCAGCATCTTGGGGATGAGGTGGTGCTTTTCACAACTGATGGTGCAAGCCGGTTTCACTTGAAATGTGGGGCTCTCCAGGGTCTTTATGCAACAGTGGACTTTGCCCCAGGTTGGAGATCGCTGTTTGATACCAAAAATTCTCATTTGTGAGTGTTTGTGGCAGGACAAACTGACYTGACTGCTTGCCAAACCTGCCTGCTTTGTTTCAATGGGGTAATGGGCATTTGTGTATATTTGGTGTACTTTAAAACATACAAGAATCACCCATGAGCACCCAGTTAGGGARTAATAATCACTTCCTTGCATCTTGAAATAATGGATAACGATTTTAAACTGCTCATAGTGCATATCTCCTAAAAATTAGCAATAATTGTTGACATTTATTCCATGTATTTTTAAATTTTTTGWGTGTGTGTTGGGGTTTTTTAACATCTTTGGTCTGTCCTAGAATCCAGCCACCCAAAAACATTTCTTTTTAAGCCAGAGGTTATTAGAAAAAAAAAAGCTGTTGAAGATCATTAGAAATGTGTGCACACTGCTACAATTTGTTGTTATATAGGCCTGAAGAATGGCTAAGCATCAGGAGTGTGATYAAAAAGTACCCTTTTGATAGGAGAGTTAAGGATTTAAATGGTCATGAACTGCATGGACTTGACAAGATAGGCTTAAGTCACAAGAAACAAACTCCAAGACAGATATTTCCTTTTTTTTTGTGCATGTGGCCTCTTCTGTACATTATTCTCTCTACAGCCAAATGTGTGCTTAGCAGGGTTCTGTTTTCTTACAAGTAGAGTGAAATTGTGATCTCCTTCACGTGTATCATTTAATGCAGTGGTGAGCTACTCACCAGAGTGGTTATTTCCAGTCACTGTGGCTTAAGCCACTGGGAGYGATCAAAAGTGAAACACCTCTTTAGAGGTTGCCTGGCTTCTGTTCTTCCCCGTAGCCTTGGTAACATCACCCCAGACCTAGACTTTCCAAAGATCAAGTAGCAATTCTGACACATCTCAGACTTTGTGCCAGGTTGTCATTTCTGAGAAAAGCTGGGTTTTCAAAAGATGTATCTCAAAAGCAAAGACATGTACACAAGCATGCATACTTGCATGTATATATTTTAGATAGTTTTTGCAAATTAAGCATTGGAATCAAAAGTGTTGATTCCTGTGTTTGCTGGAGTAGCTTTCCTGTCATGATTTTTGCTAGGCTGGAAGGAAGATAAGACACCAATTTCAGTAAAATTAAGGACCCAGAAAGTCATGGATATAGCAACTCAATTCTGTTTCTTTCTGTTTATAGGTGGCAATGTCACAGCAGCATTCTCAGCTCAAAGGAGCAGTGAACCTAAGGGCCCTTTGGTATGTCTTTTCATTTAATTTTTTTGTATGATTTCTAATCTTGAGATTATGAATCAGAGAGGAGTTGGYAGCAGTGCATTGATCAGTTTTAGGGACCTGTTGATGAAGATATAATTTCCAAGTCAGAAAAAGTGAATAGAGGAGCTTCTGTGTATGTCCACATTAACCGCTGTTCGCAAATGCTATTTTAGTCTCAAAAAGTATTGATTATGTTTCAGTAGTTTTCCTTGCTAAGACAAATGTTTACAAAGCGGTGGAAACACTTAGGATGGTTAGATGAGTTAGTGAGATACGTGTGTAGGTGGAAGCTAAAAGCAAAATTGAAAGGGCAGGTTATAAGTTGCTTCCTGTTTTCAGCTAACCTAGAGGTTTTACATGAGCTAGAGTGGGATGTGAGAATACTGGAAGCCATTTTGACAAAGGGAGAAGCCCTAATGAGTGTATAAGATTATCTCTGTGCTATGGAGCTGTTTAGAAAGCAATTTGAAATATTTATTTTTCATTATATCCAGTCTGTGTATGCTATTCTGCAGAGAATATGTTAGTTCCATCATCTAGTTGAATGCCAAGCATCTGAAACACATCCTTGTTGACAGGTTCCCATGAAATCCTTGCCCTGCAAGCAATTGTTTTCAAAGTGTCCCTATAAAATTATTGAAACAATTCTATAATTTCTTTGACCAGTAGTCTGCTGAAAAGGACTGATTTTGTATATACKTGCTGTATTTACAGTAGTTTAGAAATGGTTCAAATTAGTCAAGGTGCCTTTTTTTCCTTCCCTCTTACAGTTAGGAACYTTAAATCACATTGCATTCTGTTCTTGTTCCCTCTTCATGTTTTCCCTTCCTCTTTTGCCCTTCCTCCTTTCAGGTTAATTCTGAGTTTTATACTGGATGGTTGGATCACTGGGGGCACCGTCATTCTGTTGTGCCTGCACAAATTATAGCTAAAACACTTAAAGAAATCCTGGCACGTGGTGCTAACGTTAACCTGTAAGTGTGTGTTCGGTAGAGCTTAATTTTGGGGGGATTTCTTTTCCCAGTTCAGCAAAACCTGATTTTTTTTCTTTTTAGGTACATGTTTATAGGTGGGACTAACTTTGCCTATTGGAATGGTAAGAAATTATTTAAATGATATAATTGGTGGAGGGGAGCTGTTTATGAATTAGAKAGTAATGTATTCTGTGAAAGAATTAACTGTGCCTGCTTGAACATGATGAAGGATGACTGCAGTAGCTGTGTTTATTGCCATTATGTTGTATTAAACCCACATGATATTTATCTTTGCCAAAGCTACTTCTGCTTGACTCAGTCCTGTGAAACAGCTGAATCACAGATAAATGAGCTTATGTTCAGAATATTTCACAGAGCGGTGTAAGCTCACAAGGACATTGTCTTCCATCAAGAACAGTTTTTTATGCCAAATCCCAAACATCAAGGTCTGCACTGAATCTAAAAACRTAGCAGAGTCTGGCTGTAACCAGAAAGAATTCTTGAAGTTGATACCTTTGGAAAAAAACCCATCTCTTCCACTGTTTGCATTACTTTTTCTTTTTTCCTCCTCCCCTAGGTGCTAATATGCCTTATATGCCTCAGCCCACTAGTTATGACTATGATGCTCCACTGAGCGAAGCGGGAGACCTGACAGAAAAGTATTTTGCCTTGAGAGAAGTCATTGGTATGGTGAGTGTCCCCCAGAAATTTTTAGAATGGTTCTTTGAAACATTCCTGGTGTACTCCAAACTCTCTTGTTCTTGTGTGGGTGTAAATTACTCAATTTACTATTTTCTGCAGTTGGGAGAAGTGATATGGAGCAAGACAATTAGGCCAACTTAATTTCTTGTTACAAAAGGGGAAAGATCTTGGACCTCTTTAGCTATCCTTTCTGTCCCACTAGCTCCCTCCTTCCTTTTACAGGAGAGGRTACTGGTGATGGTCTGAGCCTGACATGATTCAGCTCTCCATTTTTGCTATATTTTTCTTCTCTCAGCTGAAGAGAAAGTAGAGTGAATCAGCTTCRTCAGATGAGAGCCAGTGCTGCCACAAGGGGAGCAGAGGAAGGGTTTGACTGGGAGTAGAGATACAGGAGGAGTCTACAGAACCTTTTCCCTGCAGCATCAATCAGCCATTCAGTCAGCTGAGGCTCATGGCTTGATTTGTGCTGCAGCTTAGTGCTTTGGCTATCTATCCAAAGCTTCATGTTAAGGTTTTGGGCCTCTGTGAGAAAGGCCAGGCTTACTAAAAAGGACACATCTTGGTTTTGTGTTTTCATAAACTGCAGCCAGTGGGTGGGACCAGCTTTGCCTTGCTGTAAAAATGGACTTAGGTCTCCACAAACTGGAGATTGAAGTGAAACATGGAATCTGTGTTTGGATTTTGAATAGCCTCGCCCCTGAAGGCCACTCAGATGAGGCTTAAAAGCAGGTTTCATGTGAATCCCAAGGGTCAGGCTCATACAGGTCAGGCTATCCTGTTGCATACCAACAACACTCCTATTCACTAGAAGATATTTTTATTCTGGGAGTAGATCTCAAAAACAGTGTACTACACTTTGCCTAGGATTCAGCATGCCTTTATCTCTGTAACTGGAAGGCCTGCTGTGGATTTTTTTCTTCAATTTTGCCATTATTCCTAAGCCTGATGGATAAATTGATGGATAATTTTGATGGCCTTTCCAAGGGGAGCTTCCTGTCTTGATGCAGCTTTTCTCACCAGAGAAATTCACAGTCTTCCTGGTTTTGAGTTGTTTTCTTCAAGGTACAAGATCCCTGTCTGAGATGTAAGTAGTGTTCTAGTGCAGCAAGAGAGTCTTGGTAAGATGTGAAGTGCTCTCTATAACCTCAGGTGTGCTGGGTGATTTTTTGGTGTRCCTTGTTTGTTTCTTACTTTGCATATATATAGATTTTCAGTGWAGTGTTCCTGTCTCTGCTATGGATTTTAAACCTGTAACAATTTGTCTACTCAGTTGCAGTTTGGTGCAAAGCCAATGAAAAAAAATAAAGTTGCCTGGACCAAATGACTGTGTTCAACATGTTGGCTGTGCTACAAAGCTAACATTAAAATCTTCCTTTACATGTTGCATTAGTTTAAAAATGTAATGGGTAAGAGTTTCAGTCTACAGCCTTTTTCAATTGCTGGCAGCATTCTCTTTAATTTTTATTAAAGAGAAATATTATTTGGGCTGAAATTTCTTGCTTTTGACTTCTTCTTTTGGGTGAATACAGTTTTGGTTTACTTTAAATCTGGATATCTTGATTATTTTCAAATACAGAGAAGAAGAAATGAACTTGTAACCAGAAATGTAAATGAAGCTTTCATCCATCCATAACTGACACTTGACAGGATAGCATTGGGA